>NW_009233583.1:0-65532 GCF_000690835.1 Fulmarus glacialis | reverse complement strand
TCCGTATTGGGACTGGTACTGTTTAATAAACCATATCCTGGGTTACATTAAAACAAGCGTGGCCAGCAGGTCGAGGGAGGTAATTCTGCCCCTCTCCTCTGCTCTGGTGAGACCCCACCTGCAGTACTGTGTCCAGCTCTGGAGCCCCCAACATAAGAAGGACGTGGACCTGTTGGAGCGGGTCCAGAGGAGGGCCACAAAAATGATCGGAGGGGTGGAACTCCTCTCATATGAAGAAAGGCTGAGAGAGTTTGGGTTATTCAGCCTGGAAAAGAGAACGTTTCAGGGAGACCTTATTGCGGCCTATCAGTGCTTAAAGGGGGTTTACAAGAAAGATGGGGGCAAGCTTTTTAGCAGGGCCTGTTGCAACAGGACAAGGGGGAATGGTTTTAAACTAAAAAAGGGTAGATTTAGACACAGGAAGAGGTTGCCCAGAGAGGTGGTAGATGCCCCATGCCTGGCAACATTCAAGGTCAGGTTGGACGGGGCTCTGAGCAACCTGATCTAGTTGAAGATGTCCCTGCCCACGGCAGGGGGGTTGGACTAGATGACCTTTAAAGGTCCCTTCCAACCCAAACTATTCTATGATTCTATGATTCTATGAAAAATAACAGAAACCTTTTTTCCTGGATTATGCCTTTAAAAAATAGTGTGGAGAAACATTACATTTACAATACAAACCCTTTCTGACTGGTAATTGACAGATTACCCGTTGGTTGCTCAAATGCCAAAATAAGTACTTGTATCTAAATTTCTTTGACTTTATTTTCATATTTCTCTTCTCTGCCAACGTCTGAGCTTCAAAAAAAAGAACTTTAAGAAAAAGAATCCAAGAAACCTCTTCATATGTTTTCATCACCTTATAATGTGAATACACTGTACTGGACTACTTATGCAAAAACACAGAAAAACAATCAATATTAAGGAGCACTTAAGTGTAAGGGTTTGCTTAGTAAAAACATCCAAGTGAAATTTTATGCAGGTACAGGAGTTATTATACTCTGTGGACCAAATCCCAAGAACTCTGTGGCACTATTTTAGCTGATCGTTGTGTGGTTGACCTCAGCCTCCCCAATGTGGAATTGCCTTAGAACAGCACAAAGACTAGTGCTGACAGCAAGGGAACATTGAAACACAAGCAGCATGAAAAATATCGGTCGTTCTTAGTTCAGCAAATACTAGCAGTAAATCTTTAACTGAAATGGACTTCTGCCAAGATGTCTCAGCTGAAACCAGTACTCGAAAATGTAATTTTAATACTGCATTACACTTAGGAATCTGAAACAGTTTAGTGCAGCTGTACTGGTTGCTCCTTTTAAAAAGTGGCAACATTTCTCAGTAGCTGCCACACCATGGCATCTGCAATAGCACAGTGCTTTCCTGTTCCAAAGAGGAAACTATTCTGGTGTCTTCTGTATCAGAATGGTAACCGTAGCCTTTTATTAAGCACAAATTACTGCACATCATGTACAAAGTGAAAATGGTCATCAGCTCAAATCTAACCTGACAATGGAGTATTTTACAAAGCCATTTCATGATGGCAGTCAAAGAATATCTAATAAAAAGGGAGGATGGTACCTGGATACTACTGCATTTCTTGACTTCTCTGTGTGAGTATACCACTATGTAGGCTTAAATGGATTGCAGCACTTACTGCTGTTAAAAATCTACTGATAAAAAAATGAATAGAGCTGTTTTCACTTGGTCAGTACTTACTAATTTATAAGTGTCCTGGTTTTGGCTGGAATAGAGTTAATTTTCTTCATAGTAATTGATATAGCGCAATGTTTTGGATTTAGTGTGAGAAGAATGTTGATAACACGCTGATGTTTTAGTTGTTGCTAAGTAGTGCTTATACTAAGTCAAGGACTTTTCAGCTTCCCATGCTCTGTGAGGTGCACAAGAAAGTGGGAGGGAGCATAGCCAGGACAGCTAACCCAACTGGCCAATGGAGTATCCCATACCATATGATGTCATGCTCAGTATATAAAGCTGGGGGAAGAAGAAGGAAGGGGGGGACATTTGGAGTGATCACGTTTGTCTTCCCAAGGAACTATTACATGTGACAGAGCCTTGCTTTCCTGGAGATGGCTGAACACTTGCCTGCCCATGGGAAGCAGTGAATGAATTCCTTGTTTCGCTTTGCTTGCACGTGCAGCTTTTGCTTTACCTATTAAACTGTCTTTATCTCAACCTTTACCCTTCTGATTCTCTCCCCCATCCCACCAGGGGGGAGTGAGTGAGTGGCTGTGTGGTGCTTAGTTGCCGGGTGGGGTTAAACCATGTCAACAAGTGATGTCATAAAGTTCTGAACTCCAGGGGAAGTGCAAGTCTCGACAGTTTGCCTGAATCTCTAAGTCATTAGTTTTGTAGTCTCTGCTTTCACCTTACTTGCCAAACACAATATTGATAAAAGCTGGTCACTACTTCTTCCTTGTTTCTTTGACGCTGTGATAGATAAATATATATAAAGTGTTTAGAACCAGCTATTTTGCTAGTAAGTAGAAGGCTGCAGCATCAAGCATTAATATTCACCTGATAACAATTCACAGTTGAAACCTTTTGTGTGTTCTTTAAAAGAGTACATAAAAGTCATTAAAAGTTATATATTTTGTGAAAAATGTGTGCAAGAGAATAAAGTTCAAAACAGCGGATACATTGACCCAGGTTCCGTCCATCCCACATGGGCCTGAAGGGTCTTAATGACAGATATAAATCAACGGATTAAGTGTTCTGCACTTTTTTGTCCATCAGAAGGAAGTGTGGGTGTAGAGTGAGCTTTGCTAACCCTTGTAGGGTTTGGTAGCCTACGCAATCTGAAAGTATTCTCTATTCTGTGAATGCAAAACCAGAGTAGTACTTACTCCTGTGCAAGCAGAACTGGTTAATCTTTAGCCCATACAGATTTGAAAGACAGGATAAAATAAGGAAATGGGAGAAAATGAGGAAATGGGAGAAAATAAGGAAAAGAAAATTTAAAAAGAAGTTCTTTCCACCCTACTCTCTATGAAAAGTGAGGAAATGAAACTAAATTGGAGTCTTTGTGTCAATTGTGATGCACAAACCAAAAGTCCGTGCATCACCACCTAGAGTTCCTACTTTCACATCTGCTTCTGACTCAAGCCCAAAGGATAGATTTCTCTTCGCAGAGCAATTCCTGATGGTCATCTGGACTTTAATAACTTGTTCTCATGTGCCACCTGATCAGGTGGCATGGACAAAACTGAGATTACTACTGCTACTGCTGACCCTGGCCAGCCCTGAACATCCAGACCACGCAGGATCCCTCTTAAGGACCAAGGAGTAACAGACAAAAAGCATGGGGGTTGGTGAGGTAGGTGAGATGTTGTTGAGGTGAAAGAAAGGAGGGGACTAGAGTCCTAGTTTTGGGAAAAGGTCATTGGTAGGAGAATAGGAGATGCCACGTCTAGGTGCTGGGTGAGAAAAAAAGGTTGGGGATCCAGATTTCTGCAGATGAGAGTACGTGAAATAAGAATGAGGAAGGAAAGGGGTTTAGGATTAGGATTCAGTTTGGGGACATGAAATTTGGTAGGAAGTGCAGGAAGTAGGAAGCTTGGATTTGGAGCTTAGAGAAACATAATTTGTGAAAGGATGCTGAGAAAGCTGGAGTATAAGATTAGAGTCTGGGTGTTCGGTGGAATATTTTGTTAAGAATTCCTCCTCTTCATATCATATCATTCATTAATAACTGCAACTAAAACATTTACATTTAATTAAATTGGATGTTGGCCTAGTGGCATGCTTTGTGCATACACACCCAGCTCGTTGTAGAGATAAAAGTGGCTTCAGCCACTGCCATGGTCACCACTGGTTATGCTAAGTTTAGGAACTCTCTTTGTTAAGGAACTCAGTCCTTTCTGGGTTATTTAAAGTTTTTTGTTTTGTTTTGTTTTGTACTGCCAAACATGCATACAGAAGAGAAATCTTTAGCCAATCCAAATTAAATTGAATTTCAAGAATGTTATATAACTTGTCAAGTCCTCTGACATAGTTCTACAGTCTCAAACAATCTAGAGAGACAAAGTCTTGATGAAAGTGCTTGCTGAGCCTACAGACAAGGTGACAGAGGGGGGCTATCCTTGACAACAACCTTCCAGTATGAAAAAGTTTTTATAATGTTTCTGTCCCGTGGCTTCTAAGTGCTCTACCAAAAGTGCACCAAAAGTGAAAATGTCATCAGTAGTGACAGCTGATTGTACTTGTCTTCTGGCAGCCGCTCCTGTCAAAGGTATAAATAGTGTCAAAGCTAGAAAACTTACTTTGCAATTGCAAGATGTTTTTTACATGGTTCGTTAAGAAGATCTTATGTTGCTTAAATTTCTTGGATATGTCACAGAATCCATAGAAGTAAAAAGCATGTTCTGTGAGCTCTTTCCAGAAAACAAAGAAATGAAAAAGAAAGCCCCTAAAACCTACAGAAATTTCTCTTTTTTGTCATTTACAAAAAGAGTTATTTTGGATGGCAAATGTACCTGGTAATTTATTACTTGATAGACCATTCAAAAATTCTGTGAGAGGTGAGAAATTTAATAATGAAGGCAACAGCTCTATTGATGGAATGTTCTTTTGTATAATGGAGTAAATTTAACTCTTGCCTGTTAGTTCAGGTGGAACATCAAGGTGGTATTAGCTGCGGATATTTGAAAGTTCAGACACTTGATACAAGGAAGAAGCGAACAAGCCAGGTTTCCCTAAGGTCCTCCAGCAGCACTGATATGAAGTTGAATCACTTATTCTGACCATCAGTTTTGAACTGCACTCAAAACATCTCTTATTACCAACAAAAAAAATCTTGAAAACCTGGAGTGAAGATTCTGCTACTTATCTGAGTAACTTGTTCATCTGTTGTACACTGCCTTCCTAGTGAAGGTATTTTTCCTAATGTCTAATCTGGTCTTCCCAACCTGCAATGTATGACCATTGCCCCTCATTTATTGCCTGACATTCGTTTGGGTATGTCATCCTCATAACTACTCTTCAGATGGTCATGGTTCTCCCTTAGCGCCTCCACCAAACTTGACTAGAATAATTTCCTTAAGCAATCCTTGCTCCTGATGTGACCTTGGACTTGTTCCAGTTTCTCCACATTCCTTTCAAACTGGAAGTCCAAAAGCGGACAAAGCATTCCAGATACAGCCTTCCCAGTACTGAGTGGGAGGACATAATAACTTCCCTCACTCTGCTGACCAAATCCTCCTCTTTCAACCCACTATGCATTCTGGCTTGCTCATGAGACGGAACACTGGTAGTTCATGTGTAAAACCTGGCTCTTTCTCAGCATGCCTGTTACTCGGCTAGTTGTTTCCTGGCTGTACAGATTCATGGGATTTTTTTTCCACATCAATTACAGAACTTTGCAGTTCTCACTACTGAACTTCTCAAGGTTTCTGCTGGTTCCAGTCACTAAGTTTATCAAATGATAGAAGTTTCTATCATTTGGCACAACAATCATTTCTCCTAATTTAGTACCATCTGAAAATGTGCTGAGGGTGCACCATCCATTTCATAATTCAGATGAGAATTGAATAATATCAGTCCAGCATTGACCCTTAGGCTATTTATTTGCAGCCGGCTGCCAACCAAATATCAAGCCACCAGTTGCTACCCTTTTAGCCTGCTGGTCCAGCCAACATTTAACCCATCCAATAATTTGTTCATGCAGCCCATATTTTCTTAGTTTTCAAATGAGAATGCTGCAGGAGATGGTGACAAAAACCTTACTGAAGTCAAGATAGCACAGTCAGTGCTTTTCCCTTACCTACATAGCTATGTTTCATCATAGAAAGCAATCAGGCTGGTGAAGAATGATTTGCCCAGATTGACTCCGTTTGCTTCTTATGCTTAACATTTTTGGAAATTAATTAGAAGATGTTCTCTGTTATATTTCCAGGGACTGAAGTGAGGCTGATTAGAATTAGGTGTCCCTCTTGCCTTTAATAAAGACAGGCATAATGTTAATCTTTTTCCACTAGTTGAAGATCTCCCACCAAACCCACAATTTTTCACTGAGTATGGCCATGCAAATGTCCCTGCAATCACATCAGTCAATTCTTTCAGCACCTTTTGGCAGGTCCCATCTGGCCTCAGAAATTTAAATACTTGCAACTTCCTTAAGCAGTCCCCAGACTGTTGCTTTCCCACTGCTGACTGCCTCTCTCCTTCTGAAATCACACCTGCATGCACAGAGGTCAGGGAGCAAGTTTCACCTGTGAAGGTTGATGCTAAAATGATGGTACCCAGCCTTTTCTGTATTGTCCATCAGGGAGACTGTGTCCCCCATTCAACAGTAGACCATACTTTCTCAGAATCTCCTTTTGCTACTTGCATCCTTATAGAATCCCTTCTTGCTCTTCTTTGTGTCTCTTACTTGTTTTAGTGCCAACTGGGCAATCATTTTTTTCATCTTGTCCCGACATGGCCAAGCAATGTTTGCATCCTCTGACTCTTGTAATTTCAGCCTATGCAGACCCTTTCTGTTACTTGTCAATACAGAGAAAAATCTGCTAAAGCATTGGGTTACTTATTAAGGTATACTAGCACTCTATTCATAAGTTCACTGCTTCCTTGACTGAATGTTTTATTGTTACCCCATGTCTGTAAATTATGCTTACTTCAAGCCAGCCTATAGCAAACATGCAAATATCAACATTTAGTATCTAAAACAGACAACACAGTGATAAATCTTTAGAAAAGAGGGAATGAAAAAATATGCATCCATTCAAATTATCCTAAGGTTGCATCAGAAGGTCTGTCTTTCCGTCATTCATCAGACTTGCTCTCTCTCAAGAAACTATACAGGAATCAGACTGCATATTTTCTCTCTTTTAGTGGACTATGTTGGGTTTAATAGTCAATCTTGCCTCTGAAGTCTTTCAAAAGATCTGGACTAGTTTAATATTTCATTCCCCAGATTTATTTTACTTTCTCCTTAGATAGGAATCAGTCTAGCCAACCTCTTATAAAGGTTCTTTCCCTTCCATAGATAAGTAAATCTCTTTGTTGTAGTATTTGTTATCATTTAGAAGTTAATAGAATAATAAACAACTCTCTGCTTCAATGAGGTGTTAAAACTCTGACCTCTATCCTCCTCTTTCAGTAATTATCTGGCATTCTTCAGCGGGGAAGGAACAGTTCATTGAACCTCACGTTCTACATATTTTTCCTTTACATGAAAAACATACATAATACAAACAGCTGCAGACTTACTGTATGCAGTGTATAATTGGATTTTGATTGAGACCAGACAAACAGAAGTCAAATTACTTATGGTAAAAACCCATTAGGAGTGATTGAGCCCCAACATCTTCCTTTTAGGCATGTTGTAAAACTGGGTTATATCCTCACTATAAATGAAAGATTGAATAATCAGAGGCATGTTCTTACTGTTGATCAAAATGAGGATGACTGATTAGATGAAACATATTATAGTCAGCTTGTAGTCTGGCAAGCCTCTGTTGTGATACAGTGTGAAGGCTTCAAAATGTTATTTCTGAGTTTGAATCAGATGTGACTTTGTTTATGATTAGATCTGCTATAGAAGATAGATGTTAGGCATAAAAAAGGTTATAATAACTTTTTCAGTGAAAGGACCCTCACCTCAATCAGTCTTTGATATACAAAATATAATGGTAAATAAATATGCTCCTTTTTAAAAAGAAAAAAGAAGATAGTTACAATCTGAAACTATAGTTGGTACAAGAAAGATAGATTATAGATATTATAAATAATACAGATAGAGATGTAAAATGGCTGTTTGTCCCTTTTTT
The DNA here is from genome assembly GCF_000690835.1 of Fulmarus glacialis. Classification (NCBI taxonomy): domain Eukaryota; kingdom Metazoa; phylum Chordata; class Aves; order Procellariiformes; family Procellariidae; genus Fulmarus; species Fulmarus glacialis. Next base: position 57,745 of record NW_009233583.1, on the reverse strand, counting down.
ATGTTCAGTGGGAAAAAGTGGGAAATATGGACTCAGGACAAAGCGTACAAGAAAAGCCAACATCATTACTGGTAAACACCTATCTTTGTCTCAAGAAAGCATTCAGCATGAAGACAAGCATCTAAAGAAGATCTGTAAGAAAACTGAAACATAAGAACAACTAACCAAAGAGCTTGTTGAATCCCTATCATTTAGGTCTGCATTTTTTTTTAAGAACACGTTATACATATAGCCTACTCTATAGTTTATTTAAATAGCTGAAATACAGACAATAAGTGTAGTAAGAATAATAAGTCTTTTGGATAAGTCCAGAGAAATACAAATACCTATAATTGCCAGAACTACCACTGTTAATGATATATGCTTCTATGAAAGATCAGAACAGCATTGCTTTAGGCATTATACAGAATCACCACACAGCAAACTTTGGATCAGCTCATCAGCGATGACTTATACAAGTAGAACAGAAGCCATACAACGTGGTGTGATTTTTTTCAAGGATTTTTTTCCTCATTTTGGTGAATGCACAGAAAAGCATGTTTGATAAAGGCTCCTGGGATTAAGGTAAACTGACAATGATGGCAAAAACAATGATAGAAGGCTAAATCAATAAAATAACATTTTGAAGAAAAGTGACTCTGCTTCAAATAAAAAAGCAACAACAAGGTTTGACTAGGATACAGTGAAAAAGTCACAGGGAAGGTAATATTGTCCAAGTAAAAATGGGAAAAAAAGATACTTTCTTTTAAAGCACTTTAAAAGGGTAAAGTGAAAGGGGGGAACTATAAAGGCTGGCAAAAGGAAAAATCATGTTATAAAATGTGAGATAAGGACTTTAGTACTCATATTTCTGGTATCGATAAAAAAATAGACCTCAGATATTAAACAGGGCAAATCAAAGAGATTTAAATGAAGCCTAGACAACCAAGTCAAAAGAGAATCCCATCATTATCTTAAATCATAAGGAAATCAGCAGGCAATTCACATAAAAGGAATAGTACTACTTCTATCCAGCACTCAAGTCAGGCCCCAGGAATTTTACATTGTAAAACATTTCAGCTTCCTTTGACTTTCCTTCAAATTTGGAACTCAAGGTTACAGTGGGACCAAGTCATCTCTTTTCATTCGTGAGGGATACAAGCTTAGTTTCTATCCACAGCAGTTTCCTTAAATGAAAGCAAAGTTTCTCATACAACAAAGATTAGAAGGTGCTGAGGCTTTAAAAACATGTGAAATATTACAAGGCTGTAGTAAAGTTATGGAGGTTGACAATGCTGATAAATTAATTCAAGAGTGCAACTGTTTGCTGACTAAGGACCCCAACAGAGGAAAAATGAAGTTAATAGAGTTGCAGTGGTTTGTAGTACAGAAGTTAGAGGAGGACCGACCTTGATGAGCATTTGAGATTAATTAGAACTAAAAGTAGTATACAAGGAATCAGTCACTAGCAAAATGTTTTTGCTCACTGTCTTTAGGTCAAGATACCAAAGCAGAGTTACCACTTCATTAACACTGTGATGACGATGAAATAGGCATTCCACAGCAGTTATTGCACACATGTATGTATCTCATGTAGGAGACCATAAAGAGCTTTTTCTGTTGCCATTTCAGAACAATTTTAGATTTACATTAGATACAGAAAATTCTGAGGAAATTTCTGAAGGCATATTTGTACAACTGTTATGTGATGAACAGTGATCATTCAAAAGCCATTGATTTTTTTTTTTTGTTTTCCTTCAGTTAGATGAACTGAATTAAACATAAGTAAACAGAATTAATTTACTTCATGGAAAATTTTGACTATCAACTGTAATAAATAGTAGAAATAAAAGTGCATCAGACCAACATACATTGTGTCCTTGCACCAAGAAGCACTCAGACAAATGCACAAAAAACGAGTTTTCACTTCGTACTCAAATAAAACAGACACCCCTCAATAGGTTACTGTTCTTCTTACCTACAATACTAACATGATGGATAAAATCCTGTTATTTTAAAAAAATGTTCAGGGTAAACTATTTCAAAGAAAGCCAGTGACAACACTACACTGAAATAGTGGGGTAACTTCTTACCAGGCAAAAACTCCTCTCTTTGGGAGATTTTCACTTTGAAAATACTGACTGCATCGGTTCTGCATTTTACTATAATTATTTAGTAGGCTTGTTGTTCGTGATGACTGGATAATTTAAGAGATTAGCAGGTCATTTGTAACCATGGAAATCATGTTGCCTGCATATCTAATAGACTAATTTCCACATGAAGCAAGGCAGTAGTTCTGTTTATTTACTTGCCTTGTTAAATGCTATTTTGAACTACCTTGTTTTCCTCAGGGGAATTGTCACTCAATTTCTGAAAAGAAAAACAAAAAAGTCAAGCTATGTCCTTAGACAACTACAATGAATACACACTTTCCTATATTTTCAGTAAACGTATATTTGACCATATTTCTATATTCACATCTTTTTTTTTTTTATTCTTGTCTTTTACATTTTAGCTAGAGACTTAAAAGTGTTTAAGGATTACATATTTTAAAGAAAATCTGTAAGATTTCAAAATTTCCAGTTACTAGCCTCAGTACATAAGGATATGGATTAATGATTGAGTCAGGATAGCTTAATGGTAGTTACAATTCACTAGCCAACTGATTGCATATGTATGTTTCTTATTCTGTCCCATCTGTGGGACAAAATGTTTCAATCATCTTCATTTCAGCATAGTAAAATACTATGGAACTAAAAGTTCTTAAGAAAAGATAGGAGAAGCTCAAGGAGATAATGGAGTTTCTGAATTACTCCATATCCACCAGTGGTGAATAGTAGTGTCAAGATCTTAGCTCAGAGGAATGAAATGACAATAATGCCTATTTTTTTTAGAATAGGAAATATATGGTCCAAACCCTGGATTATAGACATTTTTAATTATTTGTGGGTTGTTTTTGTTTTTTTTTCTTACACAAAAGGATTCTTATGTTAAAGAGATCTGGGATCTCAAAGCGTTTGCTCTTCTGTTACTTGATGTAATCAAGATTCAAAGGATCTATTTTGTACATACAAGATGTACGCCATATCTATGAAGTACCATTCAAGAAGACATGTCTTAAAAGGTCTCAGAAAACACAAGTCACAAGGTGACTCACCTATCCTCTTAAGTGTTTTCTCTGCTTTCACAACTACAACATTGTCTTCATAACTTAGGCTCAAATCTTTCTTATGAACTCCCCAACAAATTCCCAACAGATTAAATTCACATTGTATTATATTCCTTCTGTCACTAATTTAGCTAAAATCTGTTAATTTTTCCATAGTACTTCCTTAATTTGAAGTTCATGTCATGGCCAGTTGACAACTAGCTGTTGTCAGCTTCACTAATCTCAAAGCTGTCTACAAGCTATCATCAATCACTTGTTAAAATATTCATACTCTGTTGACATCTTAATTATTTTAATAGGCAAATTACACAGCAATGTGATGTTGAAATATTAAATGAAAAATATTTTCCAAAATTCACTTCCCAAACTTTCCCAATTGTATGAGCACTTGGGAAACAAAAGAGGAACTTGAGGATATAATAACTATATATTAGGTTTTAACCATAAAGAAATAGTATCAACATTGGCATTTCCATCCAATCAGATAAACATATTTAATAGAGAAATCAAAATTAATGTGCTGTGGAAATCAACCAGTTACTCTTGACCAAATAAACTAAGAATACATTACCTACTTCATCAAAATCTCTGTGTAAGAAGGAATAAACATCACTGTTTAAATGTTCAACAACATCAAATGCTTCTCAAGAACAGTAGTTCGTTCTTCAATACTCTCAAAAAAACTTAATAACTGACATATTTTCATCTTTGCTGTGCTGTAGCTGTCTTGCACTTTTCACATGTCTACAATACAGCCAGGTGGTACCAGCAGAAACGTCACCAACAAACGTATTGCAACAAATGTAGTGACTGGCAAAACAAGAGTAGCCTTGACCTTCCTGTGTTGGGAAAATTTCATTGAGGAGCAATTGCATAGCATATTTGCGACAGTAATGAAGTTCATTTTTATAAACAGTACTAAGCAATGGCCACAAATTTTAGTTAAACATGAAATAATTTGTGCTAAGTGTCATAGTAATTTTCAAGTAAAATATCAATTGAAAAATCTATGACCAGTTTATTCTCTGGAAGGCACTGTGGAGTTGCTTTACTGAAAGTTTAACTACTTTCTATTATTGACACTGAAAATCAAAACTACTTATTTCTTCTCTCATTAATTTTCTTGCAGTAGCAGATTTTCAAATTACATTTTGTATTTTAGAAAGTCATACACCTTTCTTCAAAATGGGATACAGAAGAAAAATTCTCGTACAAGTTACGGCTACATTCAGATTTTTACAAAACACCCACAAAATAGTAGGTTACACTAAAACTCTCTTTTCTCATGTGAGACATCCAAATCTTGGGCAATAAAATACAAGGCTGAATTAGTGATGCATGCTTGACTACTCCCTTTCCAGATCAAAATTTTTTCTAGAATTGAAAATGGAAAACAGCTAGGATCAACTGGCATAACTTCATTCATGTAAGAGGCCAATATAAATAAGCCACCTCAGTTCCTTTTATAATTGACATAAAAGGAAGAGACTTTCAGAGAGCAATTTATCTTTCTGTAGAAACTGTTTTATGGTGGAAAAGATTCACACCATAGTTCTTTCTGCAGCTATAAAGGGACTTACTCCATACACCTGAAAAAGGAATCATCTAAGTAACATAAATGGAAAACATTCACAGTATAGGCATTTCCCTCTGAGTCGTCTAAACTCCCTTTATAATCAATGGAGTTCGATGACAATTAGACTGACCCATTTTAGTCATCTACAGTAGATGAATGAGAGATGATTCATGCCCTGGTCTTTCTATTGCAGGTATAAAGAGGACTTAGCTAATGAGCTCAAAGATGTCTAAAGCTGGCTGAGAAAATGTCTGTCTTCAGCTTTGCTAATGTTAGGTGAATTGACGCAATGTGATAATCACCTTTTTTCTATGTCTAAGGTTATGAAACACAGTTGTGACTTGCCTAGCTACATACATGGCGTCACTTCTGAGCTATACAGGGAAAACTGAATTTTTTTATGCTGCCACAGTGAATTCTGAGAGAAAGAGGAGGGGTGGGCAAAGTCAGTGAGATTTTAGGCTGTCCAGGGATGCAGCTTAGGCTCCAACCTTGGATATTCCATCCTCCATCCATAACCAAACTGGACAAAGCCCTGAATAATCTGGTCTCACCTCAGATCTGACCATGCTTTGAGCAGGAGCTTGAACTAGAGTCATCATGAGGTCCTTTCCAGCCTGAGCAATCCTGTGATCCTATGATCCTATGAAAAAAGATAAATGAAGTCAATCAGAGACCAAGAGGTGAGGCTTCTGGCAAATATGTGAGACTGACATGTGTCAATTCAACTTCTGCAGAAGCTGGATGCTTCTTTGGATAGTGGGACAGTACTTACTCTATTGTTATCATTCCATGGCTTATACGTCTCTCTTTACTGTCATTGTATTACTCTGAGGAACAGATGATCTCCTTTCCTCCCCTTTCTCTCTCCCCAATCTACCACACCAGCTATTGAATGTCTTATCACCCAAAAGTTTCCTGGGAGCCTCCCCAGCAACCACTATTCTCCTGCAGGGAAAAAAAGAGAGAATGAAAGGACTGAGATCTGGCTGATGGAGGACAGAACTGGAAGCAGTGCCTACCCCACAATATTTTCCACTTACATGTTCATCTTAATATTTATCTCAACTATTCACCGTGTGCTGTGTATATAAGGAAACAGGGATGAGTAGTCAGTACTTTCATAATCCCCTTGTCATAATATAATTTGCTTATATTATTCGTTTATGTGTAATATGGATAGTGGATTATAAATTATGCTGCATTCTATAAGTATGAAGGAAATGTAATTTATTTATGTCCTTCCAGTATATGCTTTTGAATAAAATGATACTCCCAAGACTCAAATTCAGACCTCGGAAAGATAAAAAATAATCTTTACAGGTTTTAAGGAATATTTAAATCTTTGACCTTTAACCATGGTGGAATTGTTACTAAATTTCTCTGTTCACTATACTGCTGCTCGACCAGCTCCCACTTGCAATCATATATATTATTTCTCTTCCTTTTGTACTCAGATAATACTGTAGGAGAAGCTACAGCAGATATGTCATATAGCATTATTATCCCTTTGAAAATCAAGTCCCATATACTACTTTTTCCTCAGCTCAATTAGTAAATGATTACAGAAATTAGTAAGTGAAAATGGGATGAATTCCTTATTAACAATGACACTCCATTTATTTTTTGTGCCAAATTTACTATTCCATGAAAAAATTACTTAACATTATTTGAAAACTTTTTTTTTTTCTTACACTGATTCTTATGCATGGAGTGATCCCTAACCACATTTATAAAGATTCCCGCTATCATCATCCAGGTTTCATGTAAGACTCATTTCTCTGGTAATGTTGAAAGAACATTGACAATTTATACCTGCTGGAGAGGAGATAATTTCAGTTATAAGTAATTTAGGTATGTTAGGTTGTAACAGAGCTAATCTTCTAGAAGACAAACAAAACCAATTATATGTTCCATCTTGTGTTTGACTCACTTGACACCATTGTCTTACTCTGTAAGGTGTTTATGGTCTTTTTACTATCTTTGCTCACAGGTTAGTACCTAACATAGTAAGGGCATGCAGTGCCACTATAATATAGTTTTTAAATTCCACTTCTGTTCTTACCAGTGAATATTTTGTTTTAAATGTCCTAGAAAGGGATTAACTGCACACTTTCAGCAAAAGAATTCTTTGTAAGAGCTATTTTAATCTTTTATTTAACAAAATAAATCTAAGGCCTAATATTTTAGCTATTTGGTTTTTGTTTTTTTTTTTTAATTATCATGAAGTGTGCCTTTCTAGTGATTCATGACTTGCTCTGTGACCTGCATTTTATTGGATGGTTCAGATGGAGAAGAGTTATATATTATGTTATTTCATGTGGAATCCAAAATGAAAAGACTTAGCAAGGAAAAAAAAGGTTAACAAACTCTAAAACAGCAAAGAAACAATGGGCATCCAAAGGGGAAAAAAAAAAAATACACCATTACCTGAAAAAAATATGGAATTTAATATTAAAATTCAGGAAAGTAGAAACTTAATATGTATCTTCACCATACATTCTAGGGTATCTCTGAGGTTTTATAGTGATAATAAAAGTGTGTGTTGTTACATATTGTAAAATAAATCAAACTGTAGTCACAGTTTCCTGATGCTAGAGGAATAATAAAAGAGGATTAGTGAGTGATAATAAATGGTTTGAAATTCCAAGAGTTTTTTACTAAAAAAAGATATGTTTGTTTTCCTATAGGATCCTGATAGGCTGACCTACTATCCATAAGAAAAAGATGAGGTTTTATTTGATTGACTGAGCTAATGTTTTAATGTGGACAATAATATTAACAGCAAATGCATTGTGTGTCTTAAGCTGTTCTACTTTTCCATACACAGTCTATTGTCTTTTATGTTAGTAATAATGACTTGAAGGTGACAATACTGGGTTGTTCATATTAGTTCATGTGTCACATGAATTCTTTCTTTGGTATATGTTCTGGGATACAGATAAGAACTCTGCTGGGATATTGGTATTTCTGGGATATTGGTATTTCTGAAATGATCTCATACACAGAAACAGCTAGACTGAATTCGAACTTATTACACCTTATTCAAGAAATAGCAACCTTCAGATAACTATATGTTCTTTTTTGGACTGGGTTCAAACTTGCTATTAAAGGCATAAAGCAACTATGAAACACAAAAAGAAATTAGGGAGCTGCAAAGATTGAAACACAAACATAATTAAAGATTTCAATTACTCTTACGTATGCTGGGTAAAATTCAAGTCAAGCTGCAATATGGGAGTTATATTTTTAGATATTATAAATTACCTTTACTTGGAGGCTCAGAGATACGACAAGAAAAAAGGCAACTCCTGATCTAATCCTGAGTATCACACTAGTTTTGGTTCAAAATATATCTTTCAGGCTTCATCTCTACAGTAAGATCGCAGAAAACTTCCCACATCTTTTCATCTCCTTCCCGTTCCTCTTTCTCAATATATTCAGATTTCTCCTGGAAGAAAACCATGCATAGGAAGGGAACTGTGAAACACTTTGAAAGTTGCAACCAGACAGCTGGGGGGTAGGATTCCAGAGAGCATGATGAAATCCACTTGCCCCTTTTTAGATGAACTTTCATATTGTTACTTTGTGGGCACAATGATCGAAACATACTCAAATTCCACATCTTGTAGGAATAAAAGAGTTAACAAAGTTCACTGAAAAGAGGAACTGCATAAATGTGAGAAAGCTAATTATTATGAAATTGAAAGGATAGAATGTGTGAGTCTTAAAATAGACTTCAAATTTCTGGGGAAAATAGGCCTCAAAAAACAAAAGTTGCATCCAAACATGAAAGATGTAAAAGAGCATAAAACTGGCAATTCAAATTTAAACCCATAATAAGTCAGGTCAAAAAATATGTTGAGAATCTATATGTTAAAGGTACAAAGGCTGATGATAAAATCTTTTTCAAACAAATCAAAACCAGAAGACTTCTCAGAGAATGAAGGGGATCAGCAGATGATGGAAACATATGAGGAACATTCATACAAGAAAGTTGCATGAGAAGACTGCAGAAGAAAGAAATGAATTTCTGGAATTGTGCTCAATTCAAAGGCAATCCAGAAGATTCCCACATCAGGTCTTCATTTTGCAGCATGAATTTGAAGAAGTACTTCCAACTGAAGATTTCATAAGTGGGATTTAAAAAAAAAAAAAGGCCTAAATAAACAAGTACACTGAATAAGACTAAATAATTTTCAACAGACACTTAAAGAACTCTGATATGAAACTATGAGGACCTTTATTCTCATGTGTAACCTATTTCTTAAATCAATTCTTGTAGGCAGAGGAATGGAAGGTGGCAAATGTGACAAAGCATTTAAAATGGCTGTTGGTGAGAACTAAGGATTTGACTGACATGTACCAGTCTAACTGGTAAAACGTGTAAAGAAAAGAATTAGTAAACACACAGATAGATACAGTATATTGATAATGAGTTAATACGGGGTTTGTAAAGGAATATCATGCCTTACAAATCTATCTGCTTTTTCAAAGTGTCACTGAGTAGGTGGATAAGTATGGTTCTATTTTCAAAAAGCTTTCAACAAGGTCTCACATGAATTTCTTAAGTTTGGACCTTGACTGCTCAAAATACACATAAACGTTTGGAAACATGATAAATAGTGGGGCAGTGATGTTTTCAAATAATTCAGAATTACTCCACATAGTGAAGATCAAAGCTGTCTGTAAAGAGCTCAAGAGGATTTCTCCGTGGATAAAATGGTATATGAAATGCAAAATTAATAAGCATAGAATAATGAAGGAAAACAAGCAAAAAACCCCCCACAAACCTTAGTAATACTTATATAAGCATAGCCTCTAAATTGGATATACGGGAAGAAGTCTTCAATCAATCTGGACAGGTCTCTGGGAAAATATGTTTAATATGCATAGGTAGTCGAAAAGCAAACAGGGTCTTGGGCAATATCCTGATGGAACAGAGACTAGAAAACTTCAATAAATAACTGCAATCTGGACTGTTACATTAAAAATATTGTCTGTGATTTAAAACCAGAGTGTGGCAGAACTAGAAAAAAGTTACAGAGAAGAAGAATACCCTGATTATCGGACATATGTAATCGCTTCCATATAAACTATAACTGAGTCTGGAAGGGTATGACTGGGGAAAAATAGGATCAAGATCTGTAACATTCTGAAAAAGAAATGGTAAATGTGGTTAGGAATCATATTGTCTCTATTTTAACATGAGAACTATGGGCTGCCCCAAAAAGCTTATCAGATATACAATAAACAAGCACTTTCTATCTCAAACAGCACATTATTACAGTGTTGAATTCTTTGCTACAGTCGTTTTGGAGGTCAAAGGTGCAATTGTATTCAGAAAAAGGATTCACCAAATCTCCCAGGCATTTAGGCCTGTAGTGGATATTAAATACAACAGTTCAGGTGTAATTTTTACAGGAAGTCTTTAAATAGTTGATTACTAGAAATGAAGAGTTGACTAAAAGGGCTTGCTACATGTACTTGCTACATTTCCTAAGCATTGGTGTTTGCTACAAAGGACAGGATGCCAAAATACTTTGAACTTTGGTTTGATTCTATAAAGCAGTTCCTGCATTCTTTGTCTAATATGAAGTTTATAAACAAGGCACGATTGAAAAGAAAGGGGTTAAACATAGGCAGCAATGTAGTTTAAAAGATTGGAACATGCTTTTTTAACCATTGTGCCTATGTAAAACCTAAGTCCTTGAGTTATTAAAGAATTTTGTAACTCAGACTTATCTTTTGTCACAATTTCTCCCTTTCATGAGACAGTGAGGGAGACGTCTATTTTAGGACGAAATGTACCACTCTGAAGATGGCAAATTGTCATTGTTTACAGTAAAGGAAATCTAAGGTGATTAGCATAGAGTTAGACAGATAATACTTTTAAATAGCTATACTGTATAAAATGAAGCCTATTCAGAGAATTTGTGCCTTGAAAATGTGGTAGAGAAGACAGAGATAAACCTGATGCCAAGAGCATACTGCAATCCATGGAAACTAAGAGCTCCATGGATCCGCCTTGCTAGGATTCAAACACTTCAGTCTTGGGAGTCAGAGCTTTACAGAACAGCAACCTTATACCGGAATGCAAAACACCAAACAAATGTCATGAATCATTTGTAGCATTGCTTCTTCTGCCGTCTCACATTATGAATATCTCTGTCAAGACACTTGCTGAGACAGTGAAAGCAGAGTACCCTGTAGCATGGTCTCTTTCTTTCTGAGTATTGCTCAGCAGATTATGAAAATTGGGATGACATAAGAAGGATAATGGAAGAAAAAATTGTCATTTCTAAGTAAAGGAACTTTGGCAAAGTTGAAATTATCTGAACAAAACAAAAATCAACCTCTGGAAACTACGTGCAAACTCTTTTCTATCCCCCTCAAGCACTGGACATCATAAGGTTAAAAGTCAATGTCCAGACATGCCTGTGTTAAGAAAAAAGTTAGGAAGTTATTTATTCAGTCTGTGATAAGTCAGAAAAATGGAAGAAAACCCAAACAGTTCAGTGCCTGAATTATGATTGTTCCGATGGTAGGGGATCATTTTCTTTCCTGACAAGTTAAGATTGCTGCCTATACAGTGTAAAATGAAGAAATAAAAAGATTCATTGCTCTTGCTACAACCATCAGGTCATCTGAATGGCAAAAAAATGATTTTCCTAAATATTCAAAACCAAATCATCTAAACTATTTGTATTCCCAACACTGTAGTCACTTAAACTATTCCTTAACCTTGCTTCTGATTCTTTCACTGATGCACTGTTGGAACACTGTAAAAAAACAACTTACATTGATTCAAGACAGGAGGCATTGTTATTTTTAAAGTGCAATGGTATAAAATGTGTTCTTTCCAACTTATGGTAAAATTCATTCTTGGGAAGGAACAGTCCTAGAAACCACTAGGACACTACTTTGAGTGCTGCAGGTTTGACACCACAGTAACACATACTTTTTTATCTTGTACAGCAGTAAATTTTGAGCAATCAAACTGTCTATTTCATGGCATATTTTCATGCCATGAACGATACTCTTGATCAGTGAAGCTCTGCATCATTTAATACTAATATTTCTAAATGAATATAACTTAACCTGTCAACCCTGAGAGTGGGATAAGATTACTACTACTTTTACAGGAATCACGGAACAGTATAGGTTGCTAGAGGTCAGCTAGTCCAACATGACCAGTGAAAGTAGGGCTAACGTCAATCAGATGTAGCACAATATGCCTGTGAGATGGTCTAGGCATTGTTTGTTTACTAAGCACATACAAAACCAGAATTGTATTCTTTGTGGCTACATCTATACTAGTAAACTAAGTATGACTAGGGCATGGGTCTAAACGTAGCATGCAGCACTGGTCCACAATAATCCACACCACTTCATAGTTATCCCATTGCCTGACTCAATTTTGGCTCACACCAGCAAACACCCATCTATACAAAAACTATAATGGAAGACAATAACTACAACTACACTAATGACCAGGGGACCGCAGAGGCCAGGGAGTGTTCCCAATAGGTAGTTAAGATGAGATGGCCCTCTTCGGGAGGGAGAGAGAATTTGGCTGCATGGGCTCAAATTGTGTTGTGCAACTTGCTCTTGGGTGCAGAGATGAGCCTTTAGGTTTTTCCAATCACCAGAATAGACTCAACCAGCTGGCTATCTGCATAACAGGAGAATTTCTTTTCCCCATTGCCAAACCTAATATTCTTCTATTTCATTAAACTAGTGTGATTAATTGCATGCTTGCTGACTCAGTGCATTTACTATGCAGTTTGAATAAGATTAGTACCATTTGCAATGCACAAGTGGTTTTTTGTGTATCTGTGTGTGTGTGTGTTATATAACTTCACTGTCATTTCTTACAATATAGTATTTTGCACTTTGTGGGAAAATGGTTGTACTAGTTAATGCTGCTTGGGGAGAGGATAAATTGATGCTTAAAGCTGCCAAGATTCCCTGTTTCCTCTTGTATGAGGACAGCTTTATTCAGACACAATCCTTTGAATAATGATACTCTTAGTAGTAAAATTGTTTGTAATAAATACAGGAGAAACACAAGTCCTTTCTACTTATATAATAAAGATTTTCCTATTTTCCCAGTGCTAAGAAAACTTCCCTTCCAATCCTATTCTGTCTATATCAGCATTACATCAACAACACTGATACAAATTGTTCTAAGTTATTAGCAGAGATTGTAATCTTTCAAAATCAGAACTGAAAATAAATGCTTTAACTTATTTTACATCTGGGACAGAGAAACTATCCCTAAGATCTTACTGGCTGCCTGTAGCTCAGAGAATCAAATACGAGCCTTGCCCCACTGAAGAAAGCTAATGAAACATGTTAGTTTCAAATCCTGTCTACCTTTCTGAGCACTCCTTTGTTTTTCCAACTGGAATACTAAGGACACCTACTGTCCTATCTCACTCACTACAAACAACCACTTAGAAGTAAAATTCAAGTGTGACTCCACTCCAAGAAGTGGCTAGAAAAATACGACTCTGGACAACCACCTGTCTCCCACAAAAAAGGGGTTAAAACTTTAATATACCTTAACTTCCTTTTCTGAACAGTAACACCTTCCTTCCTCAAAATCAGTAGGCAGAGTAAATAATCATGTACACCAGATGTCCACAATGACTTGGGAAGTCAGAAAGATAAAATTCCATGTGCACGCAAGAACATATTCTCAGCATTAACAGAATGAAACAGACACATCAGATAAGTGAAAACAGATGTTGTTAAAATGTCAAATGCAACAGATGTGTGGATACAAGACTACCTCTGAAATATTAACCAGTTGAGCATGAGTGGTGGCAGCATCTCAACTGTGTATGCTTTATTGTGTCCTCCCATAAACCTACTCTCATGAACAGCCAGAGAGTTCAGTAAATCCTTTCTTGGTCATATAGCCACATTTTCATCCAGTGGAAAGAGGAAGCAGCGGAGGAGAAGGGACAATAATGTATGGTAAGATGCGCTCTGAGGTCTCATCCTGATATACAGCCAGCATACACCTATGCACCATGAAGCAGATCCATGTTCCACAGTTTTGGTGTAGCTCATAATTTTTATATCTTCCATTTAAAAGACAAATACTCTTCCTCTTCAGTCTATATAAAGCCTTCCAAATATATATTTAGATAGAAAATCTGACTTGGTTTTGATTTCAGAGTTATGGCTGGATGTTTCCACATACCTGCTGAGAGTATGTTTTTGATCTGTGGGTCTGGTTTTAAAGTATCAGGGCCACATCATGTCAATAGTCACAACCCTGAGCACGTGCTACTAAATGACTGGTGTATATCTGCAGCAACTAAAGGAAGCACTGTACTTCAGAGGTGCTCTGTGGTGTTCTCTCCACAGCAGACGAAAAAGCTCTCAGGTCTTATTTCAGTCCTAGATGCCTATGTTCTTTTTTCGCACCATGTAACACCTTTCTCTGCACTCAGTCCCCGTGCCGATGTCCCTTGTGAGTAACACTGATGCAGTGTGGAGCCAAGGTTCCTCAAAGACTCTTACTGTTCCACTGATGGCTGGGAGCTGGTAGGCTCAGCTATGAGTATTTGTGGTGTAAAAACTGCTACAGCATGCTTGCCTCTTTGGGGTGCAGCTCTTTCATTTGCCTCAAAATCAGGAGATAGACCTGTTTTTTATAACTCCCAAACCTCCATGGAGGCGAAATCTCAGTTCCACTGTGTCTTGGTTCTCTTCTCTTTACTTTCTCATAACAGAGGGAAGATCATTTCATCAGCTGCTATGTTCTCCTCACACACACCATCTGGATAAGGCAACCTAATCCACCAGAGGTTTAAAATAAGTGTTCTGTCCCTTTACAACCAAGTGTTATACCCAGCTGACATGCAGGGTAGCAACAGCAAAATGTATTTTACAAATATTGGATACTGATCTCTTGTTACCATTAAGTGTTGTTAATTAAGAAGCACATCCATTTCTACTTTTTAGTAAGTGAACAAAATCAGTCCTTAGTTTAGATCACTAAGGACAACAGTCATATTCAGATTTTTAGATGATTGAAATGTACAGTAAACAGATATTACTCACCTTACTATGATTTTTACTAGTCTTTTGCTCCTGATAATAACCACTGAGGGAAAAAAATGTACAGCAATAGCATTTTGACTCATCCTCTTTTTGTATTGTTTAATAAAACTACATTTTTTTAGGTAAGACCTTATACTGAATGAGGTTGATGTAGGGACTCTTTCTGGTGTCAGTGTGGCACTTTAACACCTCAGATCTTTGTGACCTATAGCTGAATAAAGCTCTAACCTTTAAAAGAATTTTTGATAACTGCGCTTTCTTTTGCAGAGATAACACCTCATAAAGTTGTGTTTTGAGATCAACTTCAAGATTCCCTATTGCTTTTAGGGGCTTTAAAGTCGTGATAGATTAGTTTTATTTTATTACTCAGCTCAGAATCTCATCCATCCCAATTGGTTTGGCTTACCCTTGGGTTATACTTCCAAGTTTTTCTAACATTTTTACACTGACTTGGACATTTTGCCTCCTGATTTTATCAACAAGGAAAGTTGAGCACTTAACTGGGGATCGACAACTAGGCATATTTCTAACAGGTTAATATTGCCTTACACATTTGATGCTAATATGTATTTTAGTAATATTATTCTTGTTTGTCATGCAATATAATTACATTTAAATAAGCATCTAAATACTTTTAATTAACACCTTGTTGAATATGGATGTCTCTTTTCTATGTCCATTCAAATATGACCCGATTACAGACCCCAAAATATCCAGTTGTATTCAATGTTCTCCTTCACTCTATAGGTGTTTGAAATTTGTGCAGCCAGTAATAATTTATTTGATAAAGCAAACTACAAGTATCTTTTGGGAGAAGTCATTAGTTTATCGCAAACATAGCTTATACATTGAGGATGTTATCAACAGTTGGAAAGTGTAGTAATAAGTAGAAAAAGAAAAGAAGGCAAATATTGTCTCTTCCCCTTCTTGTGGATCATATCATCCTTACAATAGACTTATAGGAGTTCGATAAACGGCTAGTAAGTCACATCCTTTTTTGCATGTTTTTGGACTTTCTCTCGTGTTATTACATGTCACCATTTGAGCAGCACCATGGCAATGTCCCAGGACATCCTTCTGCTTGGACAAGTAAACTTCCTAGTTCTTCATTGATTGGAGGCTCAGGAGCATGACTGGCATGAAAGGTCAGTTGCCCATTCCTGTTTTTTCAAGTTAGACAATAGAACAGTATTTCTGTTTAAAAAATGTGACAGTGACAGAAGATAAGTCATTGGATACTTCTTGCTTTAATGTATGTCCACATTGCATAATACAGTATGAATCACAGAAAACCAAGAAACCACATTTGAAAAACTCCGTGCAGGTACCAGAGTCCATAATTATGTGAACACTCTGCCTAAGCTAAGGCATCCTGTTTTCAGCTATGCTGGTAAGCCTAGAGATGTGCTGTGATTACATGTATATACTGCTCTGGGTCAGAAGGAACTCAAATGGTGTCAAAAACAATAAACATGCATATATATGGTACTCTGCTGGTACAGTAGTAGTATGCTTTTCAAATGTCACACTCTGCTCTTCAAATGTCCCTTAACTGGGACAGGTCTTGCCTAAAATGTCTGATTCCATTGCTTCAGCTGAGAATAAGAGCAGCTATGAGTACCGCACTATCCAACATACGAAAGAGATTCAACACATACAGTGGTGATGAATTCTTTGAAGATATCAGCTGTTATTCTTCAGCAGTAAATTTCTATTGAGCATGTATAAACTGTTTAAAGTGTGCAACTAAGTTAAATTTTAAATCACCATTAGAGATGGCAAAAGGGCAATTCTTGACACAAGAGATAATGCCTGCAAAATGTGAAGTTGTTATATCAATGCATAGGGCATTTCAATGCATTAAAGCACTTCTCTGGTCTCAAGCAGTATTTAAGACAGCAAAATTTACTTTTTTCTCTGGCTTTGTGATCAGAACTGTACTTTTATGGCTGAAAATCTTCAGAAGCATTCATGAAGATGTTTACTATAATAATTTTCAGGACAAACAGAAAAGTTTGGCAAAGCTGATATAATAGACACAGCTTTGTACAGTGGAGAGTATCGGCAACTCTAAAAATAGAGAGTGCTACCAGTTCTGCCTAGAATAACATGACTGAAAGAAGAATACACATTTACACAGCTGGCTTTACATGACTCTTATTCATGCAATAAAACAAAAGGAAATTACCTCTTCTGAGGTTTTCTTTTTTTATCAGGCACTCATCAAATAATAATTAGTTCAAAGTGTAAATTTGTATCATGAGTCATTTCTACATATGCATACTTATCCTTTTTGAAAGAGCAATTGTCTCCCTGAGGTAATGTAGAACATCAGTGAGCTGTGGACTACATTAACAATCTTAAAATTTAGTAGACCCAGTTTCAGCAGTTGCATAACCTTTTTTTTGGTCTTAAAGAGTAAGGGGTCCTTCCTGTCTGGAGTTGATCAAAGCTGAATTTGGTCAGAAGTTGCTAGCTAAACACTTAATTTCTATTTAGGCCAATGAAAATTGCACCATTTCTTTCAGTGATTCTTCAAGACTTCTGTCTTTCAGGACTTTATTTCTTCTTGAAAGCTCTCTCTCTGACTCCCATATTTATTTTTTTCCCCAAAAAAGTCATGGATTAATACGTCTGTGTGTGTCCCCTTAGTCTAAATTTTTTCCTATACAGAGACTGTCCAGGAAGACTCACAGACAGTGCATTTCATTTAATTCTTCCCTAGCAAGTCCAAAATGGAATTCAATCGTGTTTCTCTTATCTGTAACCTTTCTGCTCCTTTGAGTCTTCTCCTTCCTTCAATATATTATTAAAGAATACTCCTTAGTATTATTGTGATGGTAATCTCATTTATGGTCTCTTCTCTAATTATTCCATACCTGCAGAAATGACAAGAGATCTTTCTCCCAGCAGCATTACATAAAAACAAGACTTTTTTCTTCTAAAAACATAGAAGAAACAGCAGTCAATCAAACATTGTTTTCATAAGAATTCTTTCTTCATTTTTCTACAATCCTTTATAGCCTTGTGAAGAAGAAAAATAATATCATTTGTAAAGGTCCTAATTTAAAAAATAATTAAAAAAACCCCACATGCATTCTGAAACCTTAGACTGCTTTACAATTATTATTATTTAGAGAATTTACTTTTTCTTAGCTGTTGACTTACTCAGTGTAAAAAACTTATTACTACAGGAAACCACAAACCAGAGGAAAAGATTGGTATATATCTTTTGCTCCAAGAGCTGAAAGAAAGTGAACTAAATTTCAGTGACTACATATATGGTGGTCTTATATGATTGTTCTTGTCCTATTTATTTTTATAGATTCATCTCAGGTTCTACCAGATCTCCAAAAATAAATTAGAAAGAAAACAAAGATTTGTATGTGTGAGGCTCTTTCAGCCAACGTGTCAGACTGGCAAAATGCCCTTTTTGAAGATATGGTAGAGCTGACACATAATTGTTGCCCTTACTTTTGTTGCTACTGACACTAGAGTCTGAACCTTCCTTGGAGACCGAAAAACAATTTTGATGTGACAATCTGAGAAGTTACCACTGGTATTTTACAAATACTGCAGGGTCACAGATTTTGACCTGTACAGAGCCAATAAACCTCTGGAGGGTGTTGTGTTTTATGGGAAAAATGTTTTCATTGATTTTCAAATTACGCATTTTACTGCAACATAGAACAGAACAGTAGCCATAAAAAACAAAATTCAAATTACAATAGCAAGAAAAGTAACAACAGCCCAAGATGCATTTAAAACCTAAGCTTTTTTTTTTCCTAGATTCATTTACTCATTATTTTTCAGAGTCATAGCTGGAAGATAAAAGCAAAGATAAAGAATGGAGAGTAACAAAAATTCCTTATTTTTTAGCATATACAAACTTGCAAATTGGTAGGTGCAGTCTCATATATTTCTCTCTGAAAACCCAAACAAATAAAAGGTATCCCTATACCATGTTTCTTTTATGTGATGTTTAATATTACTTGAAAGGTCTGAAATTTAATCATTTAGCATAAATCTTAGTTTAGTCTTTAATAACAGCATGATATATGTATTACATATGTATATATGTATTGTTTTAATCTTTTTCTGAATTTCTGTAAAGACAATAATTTTTAAAACTATTTCCCAAAAGTAAACACCAAAGTTACGTTCCTGATTAAATTTCAAAACTTGTCCAGATATCATCTAAGTTTGTTCATTTGGATAGCCAATGGCAGGATTTTTTAAGGCAATTACCTCATAAAAAGAGTTTGTTCTCAAATACATTAATTCTGAGGCTGCTGTTTATGAACAAAATAGGTCACTGTATTTGTAGATATATGTTAATGTCTGGGGAAGTAAACTGAGATTTTCAGAAACTCTTACTAATTTGACAGAAATTGTGGTGAAAAACGCAATGAGTGATTTGTCCCTCACACCTGTAGAGCATCTTGTGTCATTTGTCCTCTGTTCTTCTAGGCAGGGACTTAGCACTGTGTCATAGCACAAGTGTCTGTCTCTCAGCCTCCTTCGTATGAACAGGGGATGCACAACACATTAAAAAACAGATGAGATTTAAAATTGGTTCATTTTACAAGCTACTTCAAATATCTGTGGAAACATTTTTCATTAGGTAGAACTAGAGTATTACAATCCACAGATAAGATTTCCCAAGGCATTTCCCATTATTAGATTATTGTTATTATTTTCCTGTTAATTCAATAAAACCCTTTTTTTTTTTTACTCCTGTGACAGATTTTCCTTGTTGTAGGAAGGACTAAGAGTTGTCACCCGAGGCACTAATGTGATACATCTTCAAAAAATCACAAGTATTTCACTTTTAAAAAGTTGTCTTTCTTATGGTTTATTTATTTTAACATGATACAGTGTCAAAATAGGAACTTCCATATTTATCATGTTCCGTATGCATCAAGAAGAATTACAGCATAATGGATGTATTGAGACAATCTATCTAGTTAGATAACGGTGAAAAGTTTTTCATAATAGAAAAATTACTGACACTACGTAATATCTTTTAACAAGAGAGACTTGAAAACTGGGGACTTGCAAAACCATAAAATTCACAATATTTTTCAAGACATCTTGAAAAACTTTTCCTTACAAAAAAGTTTTTGCATAAAGTTTTCTCCTTTTTCTGCCTTTTATTTGTTTCTCTTCTCATTTTGGCATTGAAAAAGAGAAGAGGAAAAAATAATATATTGAGGATTTTTACATGTTCATTGTGTTCATTTGCTAACTATTTTAAGTAAAAGGTTTGGTGGAAATTTCCACTGTCATAAAAGCTGTACCTCTGAAATATTTTAGTTTAGAAAATATAAACCCAAACTGTAAAACTCACACTGTTCCACTCAACTAACAAAGCTTTATGTTTTTATTAATAATTATTATTAAATCTTAAACATAATTCAAATATTACATATTACCAAATGTTTATCATTACATAGGAATCTTGATTTTTAAACATAAGCTTTTTAGAGGGGAAAAAAAATCTACCTTCCAATAGAAGAAATAATTCAGTTGAGACTCACAAAAGAAAAAAATACATGTGTTTTTTCAACGTCTATTAATTCATTACAGTATGCTATTCTTTCAGATATAAGGAATTACAAGAAATCACGTATTTTCAAGATTAACTGCTAAAATATTAGGCCTAAGGTATATGGAATATTTTTACATACTCAGTACCATGGTGGCAGTTTCACAGATAAACAAGCAAAAAAAAAGGAAGGTCAAGTGAAATTTTCCAGCGTATTTGTAAAAACCTGGGAAAGGACTAAAGAACTTGGGAATCCTGGCCCATAGCCCAATACTCTAGACCGCAAAATAAATACTGCACCTAATATATACACTCTATACAAAGTGTTTCAGTCTACACGACAGAGCTACCCAGAACTGACAGGATATTAATTCTAAAATTGATCCCCATGGGTCTTTTAGGCAACTATATATTAATTCTCCTGAAAACCATGTAATGCACAATTTTCATCTTACATTTATATTTCATCATGCATAAGTTATTTCCTATAAAAAATTTACGGTGCTGTCTGATATGAGGTTTGTGGGGTTTCCATAGTTCAGCGTTGCTGCTGATAGCAAGGACCCTTCTCCAAATAGTCCTCCTTAATCTCCTCAAATGAGGAGAGAGGGGGAAGGTGGTAAAGGCAAGTGCGGGCAAGGCTGAGAGCGCAGTGGGAGGGCAGAGGCTGTCTGCGCCGGATGCTGCCCCGCTCTCAGCATCTCCCAGCTGGGCAGCAAAATCGACTGACTCCCACGGTTGTGTTGGCTTCCTCACTTACTGGCCCCTTGCTGAAAGCCCACCCTCACCATGGAAAATCATTAATAAAAAATTGTGATACTGAAATGAATTTGGCTCATTCTTAACCCTCAGCAATAAAATCAGAGATACACCTAGTGTTCTGCGGATCGTAAGACTATTGCTCATGTGTCTACTTTTTTCTTTTAAAAAACTGAAGTGAGAGGAAAAATCAAATCCAAATTAATTAAGCTTCATGTAAGACTGGCATTGGTAGATACAATTAATTTTCATCTTCTACCAAAGAGATTAGAGTTTGTATCTCAAAGGTAATTGAAAACCCGTATTTGAAGGAAATAATTCCCTTCGGTTCAGAAGCAGGATTTACTTAACCTACAATGAATGAAGGAGTGGTGCAGTGAGTTTAGCTAATATAACAGGTTTATGCTTTTCACATATTTTTCCACTGAAATTTCCCTCCTGCTTCCTGTGTTTGACATTTTAAGGAGTACATTTAGTTGAATTTCTCAATGAGTCTCTATGGTAACAGCAAAAATGTCCAATCAAAAGACTTTACCTCCTCTGCCTTCTTGCCTGTTCACTCAGCAGAAGCTGCAAAGCAAAGAAGTGAGAAGCACTGGTCCTTTTAAGTGTAATAGTAGTGTGTTACAAAGTAAGAAGAAATGATCTGTAGATTTCAAGACTAGTAATGATCACACTAGTTAGAGAAAAAATTAATCGTCTGTCAAGTACCAGCTTCAGCATCAAATAACTTTAGTTTCAAAATTAAATATTTTCTTTTGCATTAAACTGAATAATTGATATTTTCTTTTATATTAAAATGAAGAATTGTTCTTTCGATTTTTCAGCCAACACTGGGCTATACTGGAGTACAGCAGCAGGTGCAATATATTTATAAGTTCCTTTTATTGTAAGCACACCATGAAATGCCACTTTTCTGGCAATGTATTCAGTAACAACCAGCAACTCCATTTTCACAGCTGTAAAACAAAGAAATTTGTTAACAGATTGCTTGAAGTCAATAAAAAATGGAGGAAGTCAGAAAAGATACACAGCATTAAATATTAGTGTCAGGAAACCATAGTAGCCTACTGAAATCTATTGAAGGGATTTTAGTGAACAGATATTGTTGTAGCAAGACTGACTTTTCCATCTATTATTCCCTCTTTCAGATGATATCAGAGGCTCAGCTGGAATCCCCTAAAATGTAACTGACTCAGGTTACCGGCATTTCCCCTAGAAACTATTTGGTTGTATAATATATATCTTAGAGAGCTATTTAGAATGCCCCGGGACCCCCTATTGTCAGGCTGGACTCTGCCAGCATTTGCCCACCAAGAAAGCCCTCAGGGGCCACATCCTTGCCAGCCCAGCATGGCTGGCTGGGAGCTGGACTGCCACACGGGGCCGTAGCAAGGCCCTGTTTGTGCCACCCGGTCACGGTGGTTTGCTCTGCACAAAAAGCCAGGCATCACAGAAGCAGATCTATTTTACTATTCTAATCAACCTAGTGCAAACATTAACGTGGTTATTCATAGCTTAACCTTTTGAAGGTCCTCTATCATTAATAAAAAGTCATATGTACATGAAAAGACACTCATAATTAATAGTCTTTTCAGCAATGCAGAAACAAACTGCAACTTTTTAGTGTGATTAAGAAAACTTTTCTCTGGCATTTGGTACTCAGTGGACAGCTTCTCAGAAAACTGTCAGTTTGGTTTCTAATGAACCCCCTACCGTTATCTTTAAATCAGTTGAGGATCTGCTTGGACAGGGATGACCGCAGTTTCTTAGGGGTAAATAGATGAATTAACCATGGACAGATACATTGTGTCCAAAAGAGATTTAAGTCAATCTTTTTTACTTTCTATTGTTTGCCCTTTTCAGGAAGGACTGAGTGATACAAATGCAGGAAAGCAAAAAAACTGCACAGAAGAGGAAATCTCAACTGAGTGTTTACGCTAGGTTTCTATTGGCAAATAATTAGGGTTTGTCCACCTTTTAACCAATGAGGTGGTTTGGTCAAGTTTTGCTGAAGTCTTATCCACAGTGTAATGAAAATTCACAAGGTAATGGTAAATGCAGTAATGGAGAAATCACTTGGGGTATACTGCAAGTCCCAAGTAACTCCAATTCACAAATACAAACCCAAAAATGAATGTTTATGATGAAGAATAGACTGAACACATACAAAAGAAAAATTGAAGAATTTTTTTATGTGTGAAAAAATCACATCCTGCAAACATTTAAAACAAACCCTGAGATTCACGTAACATCATGACTTTCAGAAAAACTCTAAGAGGGCTAAAACCAAAATTCACCTGCAAATGAAAACATAAATTAGTGTTGTATATGTATTAGCATTATGAACAGAGTCAAAGCTGACTGAAAAGTTATAAACAGTTCAATTTCATAAAAGAGAGGCAGTAGAAGAATCACTACATTTCTTTTTCAGAGTTTTTATTAAAAGGGCACATGTGAAGTCAAGCAGATAAATGACAAATTGCTTCAGGACAGTGACAGCTTCCTAAATAGTAACATAAATAACTGGAAATTTTTTTAACAAAGTGAAATATTTCCAAATAATAAATCGGTAGCTATTGATAAAAGATACCAGAAACTGAAAAATATTTCTGAATTCTGATTAACTAGATCTACGGCCAGAGCAGAACAGGTCATGAGATGTTATTACTGTACTGAATTTTTGACAGAAAATGCTGTTGCAAATTCAAGATCTATTAAATACCTAGTACATATAGATCAAGATGTAATGTACTATGAGGAGGTAATGAAGGAGATAATCAAAGGCATGGTTATAATAGTGAACTACAAAGAACTGATGACTCTCATTAGCTTTCGGAAGTAAATTAACATGCAAATTATTATTAATGTTTTCCAGTGAAACCATGAATGTTTTTTGTACTGTCTTACTTTATGTACCTCATGAAAGGCAGTGTCATTCACAATCAAATTCAGTATAGTAAGTTCGTGATATAAATACTTCATTACACTGTAGCTGTTCAGATACAGGGAAGAGTGATGTAAAAGCCTTTGCCTGCCTATTTCCATTCTTCCAGTCTGCCTGATTGTCGTGGTTTAAGCCCAGCAGGCAGCTCAGCCCCACACAAGTGCTCGCGCACCCCCCTGCAGTGGGATGAGGAAGAGAATCAGAAGAGTAAAAGTGAGAAAACTTGTGGGTTGAAATAAAGGTAGTTTAATAGGTAAAGCAAAAGCTGCATGCACAAGCAAAGCAAAATAAGGAACTCATTCACTACTTCCCACCGGCAGGCAGGTGTTCAGCCATCTCCAGGAAAGCAGGGCTCCATCATGCATAATGGTTACTTGGGAAGACAAACGCCATCACTCGGAACCCCCTTCCTTCTTCTTCTCCCAGCTTTATATGCTGAGCGTGACATCATATGGTGTGGAATATCCCTTTGGTCAGTTGGGGTCAGTTATTCCTCCCACCTTCTGGGTCAGCCCCAGCCTACTCACTGGTGGGGTGGTGTGAGAAGCAGAAAAGGCCTTGACTCTGTGTAAGCACTGCTCAGCAATAGCTAAAACATCCCTGTGTTAGCAACACTGTTTTCATCACAAATCCAAACCATAGCCTCACACTAGCTACTATGAAGAAAATTAACTCTATCCCAGCCAAAAACAGTACAATCTCCACCTCTTATGCCAAACCATTACGTCATGCTCAGATCCCACACTATCCAAGGTGAAAACCATTCTAGGTACCTGCCCATCTTTTCCCATGCACCCTGCCACCCATGACCACACTACCTCAGGACATATGCCTGTTTGATTTCCTGAAATAGTTTGATTAGGAACATTGAGAAACATTAGGAAAAGTGAGAAACAGATTCTTGAGACACACCAGTATGAGCATTCTGATTCCGAAAGATGTTCAAGGTACTGAGGAGTCATTGCAACAAGGCAGAAAACATCTACCCCACAGAAGAAGGGAAAGGTGCCATTCTTTGTTTCCTCCGCAAACTGGAGGAGGCTCTTGGAGGAGAAGCGGGAAAAAGTGTAATTGTTAATTGTTTCCATGAGATGGTTCCCAAAGCACTGGGACAACAGCAATGCAGGGCACAAATATCAGATGTGATGAAGCACTTAAGAGTCTCAAAAATGCTTTAAGATCTTTCCATCTAAACAAAAGAAATATACATAGCAGCTATATACGGCTACACACTTTCAAATGAAAAAAAGAGAAATAGTAACCTCAAGACCTCTATTCCAACACCTCTACAACTATTTTGTCTCATGACAGGAAAATAACAAAGATAAGTGAGATATTCCTCACAAAGAAGGCTTGTTAAGGCACCCGTCTACTTTGTATAATACTGATGATAACCAATCTGAGATTCAATGTCATATCATTTAAAATGAAAAATTTTGTTAGCCATGTGCCAGCGGGTAAGCTGTGTATCTGTTATAGATACACAACATTTTAAGAACCTCCTTGACCAATGAAATACATTTGTTGTTGTAAATTAAGATTAAAAGTAATCATTTCCCGCATGATCAGATTAGAAGTTCAGTGTATGAATCATGATAACTCAAGGTTAAATATGCTTTGTAATGCAAGACAATTGATCACTCTGTAGTTCATGTTGGTAGAATACTGCTCCAGTGGTCTTAAAATAGGAAAAACTGAACACAGACTTGCTTTGACAATTTTTGTCAAAAATAGAGATATAGGAAAGCGTATGATGTTTGGGGGTTTTGTTGTTGTTGCTTTTAAAGTGTCAATGTTCGTAGCCTTCCCAGGTCAATCTGTCTCTTAAATTCTCAGCTTGCACCACAGATGAGGTCAAGCACCAACTGGAGGCATTCATAATCTTCTAAATTAAATGACTGCCTCCGCAAGAGATCCCACTCCTTTAACAGCATGCAGTTAATGGATTACTGGAGCATTACTTTAGTAGACAAGCAAAGTGTAGGTATCAACTCCAATAGCAGAATCCTATGGAAATGTCAATTTCAGCAGTAAGCCATAGGGGTCAAAAGTGAGGTAAGTAAACCCAGAAAATCCTTTCAAGGCAAGAATTTCCCTCAGCACTCTTTTACAGATTCTGAAACTGAGATTAGTGAAATGGTGTATTTTATTGAATCCCTAGAGTGTCATCATTTAATAGTGTTTCACAGCTACAGTACATCATCACATTACATTATACTCTCACTGTCGCCTTGCACACTACAATACCATGAAGTGATAACATAGCGTAATGAGACATACAATCCAGTGTAATGTGATATACAAGAGAGTCAATGCAGCATATCTCCAAAATTACCCTCATTTAAAGGGAAACCCAATGAATATTTCATATAAATGTACAGGTCATTCATTTTCTCCATTTTTTTGGATGTGTTTAATTTCTGTGCATCTTGATACTTACACAGAGAATTTTAATGTTATAGTCAGAAGCAATCATATTTTCCTAAGAAAGCTGAAATCATAAAATGAAAATCATTTTGTATGCAACTTTCTGAAAGGACTTTAAAAGCCTTTGAAAAAAATGCTTTTACAAATAAAGAGCTAAAGCAATCATATAGGAGCCTCATGTCTTTGAGAGGTTGTATACATGACAATTAACTATATTATGCCCACAGAACTGAAAATCAGGTTAGTTGGTGCTAGTTTCCTCCGCACACATGCGCATACTAATATCCTTATACCTTGGTTATCTCATGAGTACGATTAGGGATAGATATCTAATCTTTCCTAACTGCTGTTGGAGATGTAAGTAAGAGAATCGCAACAGCAAGAGATGGCCAAAGACTAGTAATAAAAATTCTCAAGAAAAAGCTAATAAGGAGAAACTTAGTTGCAAATGGGTCTCTCTACACACAGTGAGCCTCTCCAAAGAAAAAAACATTTAAGTATAACCAAATTAGAGAAACATTATACTAACATTACATTCTTATGGAAGTAGAGTTATCACTTAAAAGGAAGCCTAGATGAGATAAGGCCCATACAACACACAGTCATCAGATCTCCCTAATAGACGGGTAAGTTAGCTGATTTTGTTGTATCAAAACAAATTACTTGTATTGTCACTTCTTAAAATCTGTAGTAAGACTGTCTGCCCAGCTAGCCTGAAGAAGCTGATTTTCTCCCACATCCCTCTGCATTTCTCTGGAGCTGTGTGAATCTGCAGCATACCCTCTTCCAACTTACAAATCTAGGTGTTTACCACCTTCTGTCAGCTGAGAAAGGAAGGTATAAATAGCAAAGAGGAGAGAAAACTATGCAACTATCCTCCCGACAGCCACCTCCCTCCTTCACACATGTGAAGAGATTTCCTTCGGCAAACTCTGTTTCAGAGAGAATCAGAGGGTCAGCAGTGGGACAGCAGGAAATGGAACTTAGCCTAGGGAAACTTTCGTTCTGTGTCTATTAAAAATTCATTTAACATTGATATTATAATACAGATTAAGTTAGAATATGTTTCAGAAAAAAAATAACAGAAGTGCACGCAGTCTTCAACCTCTGTAAAATAAATATTCAGTGTCCTTGAACACACAAAGTAACATTTTCACATTTTAACTCAGTTTTTTAACAGCTCCTAAATATCTATTTTACTAATTTGAAATCATGACATGATTTGCTAATTCTTACTTTTCTGCAAAACTTGTATAAATACCACTAAATTTGAACCAGATTTTCTGAATTTTGCTGAGACATATTAATTTAGTATTATTACTGTCAAGAGTGAAATATGCTCCTAAACATGCTGCTTCACATCACAAAACTTCACATCTGAACTGGCATTCCATTACATTAAACTAGCAAAGTTATCTGCAATTTAAAACAATCAGTAAAAATGACTATTTTTATGGAATGTGAAGCTGCCTATTCTCAATCAGAACAACCTCAGAACACTTGCCCCACCCCAGAAAATTCAGAGTGATTATGAATAGCATTTTCTGCTTTACTAATGATTTTTCAAAAGTCAGAAAGATAATGCTATTTCAAAAAATCCATGTGCAGAAAAAAATTTTGATCAATTTATTTACAGTTATTAGTGGGGTGGGTGGTTTTAAATAGAATTATTTACATATTCTGGTATTCAGATTTAAATATGTTGGGATGGACAATTACAGAAATTCAAATTCAGCCAGAGGCTGGTGCTACTCCAGGGCTCGTTCACATGATGCAGATTTCACAGCTAGTGCTCTGCAATATGGAAAGGAGGTCCTCTAAGACATCATGACGTCAACATCAGATTTGGAAATAAAAAGAAATGCAAATATAGGATTGTTTAAACTAAAAAAAAAACCAAAAACCAACACTTTATATTGCCAATTAATAAAACAAAATTGTAGAGATATGCAAGATGGAAGTTAATCCTACAGTGAAAAGATTATTGCACCTTCCATTTTGGGGTTATTCATAAATAATCACTACCTCCTTTGGAGGAACTCCCAATGTATTTCCCCAAGGCAACCTAGGAGACCTGACAGCTATATGGTAGAGCAAAGATACCAAAGTAGGAAGAAAAGAGGAAGGATGAGACTGTGTGAAAATATAATTAAATGATTAAGAGCAGATCCTCTTCTTCTATAGCGGCAAAGTTCCCAGTGAAGCTTTTAGAACTGCATTTTTTTCCAGTTTGTTCCTTTTTGTTCAAAAGTGTTTGTTCATTAAGTCACAGAGTTACAGCACTCATTCTGCACCATACTAACAGAAAGTAAGAAATTATGAAATATTTTTATTTATAAGAAGTTATGTAATGGTCTCTACTGTGGATGTTCACATCCTGGAATGTAATATTAAGTTAACATGAACAATCAAAAAGCAATCAACTGGATTATTCCTTAGTTTACACAAAGATTTTTTTTTATCCTGCACATCAGTGCAGGATGTCTTAGTCTCTATTTTTTAAAATAATATAGTTTCATTCATTTCTCTTTACCGTACTCTCTTGCATGCATATCCTAAAAATACTCCCAACACAGTGTAAACAGAAATCTTAATTTATAAACCATTATTTATCTCCAGCACTTATATAAAACAAAGATGTTCTTTTGTAAACTGCTGAGTCCTTTATCAGGATGAATGACAGCAGATTTGAAAAGAGCGGAACCTATCTTTGTTTGCCTGTCCATAGCTGAAGTAATGGCAGAGAGCACTAAACCAACGTCTCTTAAGAGACCAAATAAATTTTCTTTCAGGATTAATGGTCCACTGCTAGTGTGAAGAAGATTAAAACTAGAAGCAAAGAGACAAGGGAGTCCAGGGTAGCCCCACGGTTCATTTCTATGGAACTTGTTAGTAAGCAGTGCCAAAAAGTCAAGCATTTGGGTAAACGGTTCAACATGAAATTACTTGCTGAATGCTGTCAGACGTTATGGTCAAATACATCTGCTGCACAGTTAGGCAGTAGATAGAGTGATTTAGCACTGCATACAAATCGTCGGGATTCTGTGTGTTAGTACCAACTGAAAGGCTGGCAGGCATAAGATTGCCAGTCACCAAGTATCACTTCTTCATTTACATCACATTGGTATTCAGACAGTGGCAAGCAACCCCAAAAGTGAATTTATTGCTGCGAGAAAGTCAATATTTTACAATAACTGTAGGAATTCTGAAGCAGTAATTTAAAAGACTACTTTGTGCAAACCGTTTACTACTTATACACATGTATATTGCTATTCATTGCCACGGATACCTACAACCAGAGTAATTCTGTGAAGCTTCTTAATTTTAAACACTTGGTCTTTTACAAAGTAAACTGCCAGTGTTTAGTTTAGTTAGTAAAACTGAGTTATTAGAGACCTCCTTGACTTTCCTAGAGCAATTATTTACTGTACATGGTTCATTTGTCTCTCTCTTTTTAATTTTCTTGAAACAACATTTCATTAGGGTTTTTTGCCCTGAAAAGTGCCATCAAGCAGTCAAATCAAACCATCCTATTTTCATTGGAAATATGAGTCGTTCAAAGAACTACCCTTCTGAAAAATATAAGCAAGTTGAGCCAACAGAATGAGAAAGAAGGAACGCTTAGATTTTTTTTCCAGTTTGTTTGTAATACATGAAACACCAACTGAACTTAAAATTTCAGTATCCTTTCAGTACTTTCTAATTATCAAAACAGAGAAACTTTCTACTAAGTACAAACACATAAATTATATAAAATACTCCCTTTATCATCAGTGTTTTTCTTTGGAAGTACAAAATTCCCTAGACTTGGCAAATATGCGGCTGATACTTGGCATTGCTGCAATTCAAACATTACCAGACCACACGACTATGGCACTTTACCTACATTGAGTTCTCCTTATTTATATAATTTGTCTCTCATACTACAGATGGACTGAGTCTTCTACTTGTCCTTCCCATGCATATCAATCAGATTTTTTTTTATAAATTGGTCACAGTGTATGGTATTTGGAAAAAAAAATCTTCATCAAAGCTACAAACCTACCCAGCAAAATTTAAATTCTATCCCATAGACATATTTCCTACCTGACACTACTTTTTGTCTCCATCTCAAAATATATTTCAGTAGATGTTTCTGCAGCTGCAATATAGAAGCAGTAAAAGACAGCAGTAAGCCTACTTTTCATTAAAGTTCTGCGATTTGTGAGAGGGTACATTCATTTTGGACAGAGAAGGGAGCATTTCTCAGCAAATAATAATGATAGCTCACAAGTCTGATTATGTCAGTGCTGGCTCCTAGAAAAGACCAACCGATATAATTGATCTTGTAACATTTAAAGGCTCTGCACTTCAAGCGTATTTTATTGCTGCCTGGCTACAATTATGTTGACCAGAAGTGAGGCCAGCACTGTGGTTCAGAACTCAGAGGAAAATCAGTTCAGCATGTAACCACTTCACTCCTAATGGCAGAAGTTGCATGGGAAATTAATTTTCAGGATCACATTAAGTCAGACTGCAGAAACTATTGTGGGATTCACTTGGATAAAATTGCTCTAGCTGCTGGAAAGATGAGTGTCAGTAATGATATTTATTAAACAAAATTAATAACATTTGGAAGCCATGGAAACCAGAGGACTGAAATTGGGTAGATGCACTAAGTGCAAGAGGGCACCAAGAGCTTTTAAGACAATCAAAGGATTTAAAGTACAAGGGCAGATTAGATAAATTCATAAGCATTTTTATCCACCTTCTATCTCACAGAAGATAGCAAAGCAAAATTAACACAGAAAATACCAGAATGTATAATCACGGAAATAAACCTCCAATCCTGCTGTAGGAGAATATTTCCATCCTTTGAATATCAGCCTCAGTTAAGGTTCCATTCTTTATATGATTGAAAGACCAATTTATTATCTAATAGACTGCAATACAGAATGAAAGAAAAAGAATAAGAAAAAAAAGGGGGCATGAAAATATCCTGGCTAGAATTAAAATTTGTGAAAAATGCATAGAAGAAATATGCAGAGTTAATTCATAAAGGTGTTAACCATCTAAGCAAAACAAAAGATATTTGACAGAAATCAAATTAGAAAAGATAATGGAATAAAAAAATTTACAAAGACACATGGTTTTGAATGACATGGGTTTTTCTTTCATTTTCCTCTGGAAGACTGCTATACTCTAAATCTTCCAAAAATTCACATCCATGTTTATCTTTATAACATATTATTAGTTCAATTGATTAGTGGAACTATTTACACTGTGCAAAGTTAAGCCTTTAAGACTACAAGTGAGATAGAGGTAGAAAAAGGAAGAGATACAAATAAGCCCGATAGTTATGTTTTCTAAAAGGCCAATAAAGACCACTGCTTTTGAAATGCAGCAAAATATTTTTATTTTCAATTCTGCTTAAATAATTCTTTAATAAAAGAAGAAAAAATGCTATATAACTATAGTTACTAAAACAATTCTACAATACATTTCATATCTATTGTACAATGCAAAAGGAATAAATGAAAAAATGCATGCACACAGCTTTTTTTAAAGCAATGGTCCAGTTGTTCAGCGTATGTTAACTTGAAAATGAGATCTCAGATTTTTTCACAGAGCATTTTGCATTGTTTTATGGGCAATACAGCACTTACTACACTCAAACTACTGTATCATTAGTTATATTATCTGTAGGGATAATGGTGACATGCACTTTACCTTAAAAATATGTGTTTAAATGCAACTTTATGAATTGATATGATTAAAGAAAATAAGGAGCTTACAGATTTAAAACAGCAATTAGTATATTCACATTTCCTCTGTAGCAAAAGAGTGAAAAAGATGATGTTACTTCCAGCAGGATTACTCAAAGTTAAAATGCCATCTCCCTATGTTTCATTTGAGGCCATACTACATTATAAGGTGCAAATACAGTAAGAGTTAATCAAGCATACCTAGTGTCTAATGCAGCTGACAGCTCTCTAAGATAATAGAAGTGGTTCATTTTACCCATTAGTGGGAACATCGTAAGGGTGAAAATGTCCTTTAATATTCAACTTCCATAAATAGGCCATCTGTTTTCCATTAGATCAATATGAATAAGTACTAAAATAAAGCCAGACTCTTTCATTTGTTAACAGGAACATCCTTTACTATCCTTAGAACTGGTTAGTTATTCACCTTTAAAAACTCAGAGTCACATTTATGTGGCATATTCCCTTTCCTGGAACACCTGTATTGTGCAGCATATCCGTATATTACTGCACTGTAAACAGCTCTATTCTAAACGGACACAAAAATTAATGTATATATGTGCATGAAGGTAGGGAAGAGAGCAGCATCTTCAGCTGAGGTGTCCAATACTTGATGGAAAGAAAAAGAAACAAAAAGAAAAAAGGACATTCAGAATGATATGATCACACTTCTCTCAACTGCTTGCCTCCAGGATTTTCTCCCAGCTCCTAAAAGTCTTTTTATCATTTGGATGGGCAGGAATTGATAAGACATTTATCTTTTCTTCCATGTCTTTCACAAGATGGCAACATTAAGATGACACCATTCAGAAGAGACACCAGTCCCATTCCAGTTCAGATCTTAAGCAGTCGGAGTTGGGTGGGTCTACTTCCACTGTACAGAGATGACTGTGCCCACATGGTACCACAGATTTGCAGTATTATTTCTATTTGGTTCACTCCAGGGAATCTGTAGTATTGTCTCCATGAAGAATGTTCTGGATAAACCTGTTCATATTATCAAGCGTCTCCTTGCACCCTGAAAACATGGGCAGGTTTAAGAACAATAGCTGTAAAAATCTCTTAATAATACAAAAGACATAATCCAATTTATACTTTGTTCAAGTCTCTACCTGAAGTAATTTTTAAAAGCTTTCTGTTTTGTTAATTAGTATAGGTGCTCTGTTCATTGTAGTGGTGTTTTTTTTGCTTGCATATATTATATAATTAATTTATGCTTGGAAAAAAAGAAAATTCTAAGTCAAATTGATGCAATACTTTCCACGATTAGTGAGGAACTAATTATATAACGGGTACATGTCACCAACCCTTTTCATTCTTCTGTGATGGTTTTCATAAAATAAAGCCATTATCCTGATCAGGTCAGGGTTTTATGATTATTATTTATTTATTTCCTTAATGTTATCTCTTTAAGGAATTCAACAGGTCCACTTAAAAATTGTTTTCTGTAAAATCTGGATCCCTGCAAGATAGGTAGAGAAATATATATATTTCTCATGTATATATATGTGTGTATACATATGTGTGTGTATACAGATATATATATAAGGCCACAAAGTGTAAGTAACTGCAAAGAGTAGGACTGAAAACAGAAAAGAAGAGATGCAGGTGATAAGAACTGAAGAAGTAAAAGTAAATGTCTTCTCATTATTAGTGAAGAGATATTCATGAACACGGTCCTTTTTCCCTGAAGGAGGAGAACCCTCATGAAGTAATGCAAAAAGTAACTAATTTTGTCATTTGTTGTAGCTACAGCCACCAATATGTCCTCCAATATCCTTTTCCACTGGCCAAGCTGCAAAGACTTGATCTGATTCATTTTGTGGTAACTTTCCAGACTGGCATCTGCCTCTGTGACAATGATGCCTGATTATTGTCACTCCCTGCTCTCAAGACTGCAGCTTGCTCAGAGTACAGTAACATGATTATTTAGGCAAACCTGATGTTAATGCCTGCATCCTCTGCTCTTACTACGATTTGTCTGAAGATTATTTGAGACGTGTTAATGTAAAAGCAAAGCCCATACTGCAGCACTTTTTTAAACCTGTGCTGTGCAGAATGAGGAAGAGTTTGTCTTTCCTTCCATCTCCAAAGTAGACAAACACTGCTTTCTCTGATTTGCCCCCCTCCCCACCCTGGCTTCCTTCTTGGACCCTTTTGGATGAGGCAGCCCTTAGATACAGCATGCGGGTTTAAACATTGTCTGACAGGAAGCAGCTGAAGTCATTATTATACATGCCTTCCAATTTATATTTCAATATGGAACTGATAAACTTCATGGGGCAGCTCTTCAGCTGATGTAAGTCATCATAGCATCTTTAGCTTCAACGAACCTTTTTAATTTTGCAGTAGAGGAGATGGCTTTTCTGCTGTTTACCATATTTAGTACTGCTATTCAGCAACTCAAGTACTGCTTTTGAAGCTCTGATTGAAATTACTGCTCATTACAGCCTCTGCTATTTTTTTAAATACAATCATCCACATAAAATGCACAAACATTTTACCTCTTCTAATATTATTGCATTTTAAGTTTTTTCTCCTGTAAGATTTCATATGACTTGATTCATCTCATTCCACATTCTAGCCTTTTGCTTGGCCAGTTCTTTTAACTATTCTCCATATCACAGTGTGATATTCTCCATTTTTTTGAGGAACCTTTGCCTCTTTTTCATTCCTGTCATTTTTAACCTCTGGAAGATCAATTCAGAAATATTGAATTATAACCATCTACTTTTAAGATAAAACTGATATTTTCTCTACATTGTTGTCATTCAGTGTGAGAACCGTCTCTGCTAACTTTGCCAACCAAAGTTTAGATGTCGAGTCTAATTAAGTCATCCAACTGTCCCTGTCACCAATGGAAGGAGATAAGTTGAAAGTTGACATAAATCACCTTTCAGGGCCATTCACCCCTCTCCATTGATTATACAAGACAAAGAGATCTAGGCAAAGGCACCATTTTAAAAACCAGCAAGGGAATGGAGTAAAAGTCTCTACTGTTGCCCAGCAGTGCACTGGTCAGTGCGTTTAATCAGGAGGGTTTTGTTCTCACCTTTCCAAAACCACCCAGCTGAAGTACTCCATTTTGCACTGAAAACATTAATGTAAATTGGAGGATGTGGTATACACTGCCTCATTTAACAGCCCTAATCACTCAGTCACTGAGTCATTCTCATTTTTGATATCCCAGCCTTAGGGAGTACTTAAAAGTGCCAAGCAAAATGAAAGAACTTGTCCTGAGCAGATTTTGACCCTTATCACTGTGCTCCGTCAGCTCCAGCTGCCTCAAGGAGCCAACTGACAAAAAACTGTCTCATCTGTCATGACTGCTGCATCCAGTGTGACAAGGGAAGAACGCAGTACGACATTTTGTGAATCAAGCATTTTTCTAAACTGAGGCCACATGGCTAATTCCCACTCGAAGGACAGGCAAAAGAGTCAATGCACTCCAGTCACCACAGTGTAACTGACCATGCAAAGATCATCCATTCCACCAGATTTCTCACTCGAAAAAAAAAGAGCAAGCAGCTCCTCAGGAGCTCAAACCCTGAAGTGAGCACTGGTGCCACCTCAGCCCTGTGTCCAGAGGGAAGTTCCCCAAAGCAAAGTCTCATCCTCGTGGCTGCTAAGGCTGACTGATTCAGATTTTGGGAGCCAGAAGTCCACTGACATACAAGCTTTTAGCTTCATGAGAGTTAGTAACTCTTAATCATTGTGTTCTGCATGGAACAAGAAGCACAGTTTGTACAACTTTGGCCAAATTACACTATTTTTATTTTACAGTACATGTCGCAATGCATCATACACAGAAGCCAAATTCCTCTGATTTTTAAACTTTCCTTCTTAGTAAGATTGCTAGCTCTGCATGCAGCTAGTCTCACAAACAAAATTAAAGTCAAGTCTCCATAATAAATAACATTAAATGCCAATGAATTTTTAAGAAAATTAATTCAGTGGCTGCTTGCAAAGTCGACCCATTGATTAGCAACATCATTTTTCTAATTTTACTTTTTACATGCTTTCAGATTGCCTTTATCTGCTGCAAAATACTTGTGCCAAAAGAGTGCTGATTTTGATAGACAGTAGAAACCCTATGATACAATAGACATTATGATTTTAATAAACTCATTTTTTTCAAAGCAAACAAAACCACCATGTTCTTTTTGACAACTGAAAAAATGTCTATGAAAAGAGGAACTTCAGAGCACACCAGCTCGAGGCCTAGCCTCACTTAATAAA
Source organism: Fulmarus glacialis (assembly GCF_000690835.1). Lineage (NCBI taxonomy): Eukaryota > Metazoa > Chordata > Aves > Procellariiformes > Procellariidae > Fulmarus > Fulmarus glacialis. Next base: position 21,277 of record NW_009233583.1, on the reverse strand, counting down.
AACTCAGCACCATTACCACAGAATAGGCTCATAACTGTCAATTGAATTAATTTTCTCTCTCTTTTCTAGAGTGATATGTTTATCAAGTAGGAGGAAGAAAATACAGCTAAATTTGTTAATTCATGGAGAAGGTGCAGAGAACGCAGAAGGCCTTGGTAGAAAAGGTAAAGCCTTAGAACAGTTCTTGGCCTAGTTGTTTAATCTGTTACTTAATTTTGGCCATATATAATCTTAAATTTTTATACATGTAATTTAAATAATTTAATGTAATCTATTCTGTACTTCTCATATCCTATAAATATAAATATGGGAAATGCAAAACTGGAAATTGTAATGATACCAGATGCCTCACATTTGTATAACATCTCTCCTTAGATAACCAGCATACATTTAATCTCCTGTGGCCATAGACACAGCTTTAGGACAAAAAAAAATTTAAAGGTTCAATCTAGTTTTCATGTAATTAAGTAACAAAATCCTTGTACATATTAAACAGAGCAGAAGCTCCTAATCCTGAAAGGACATTTATCCTACTTACCGTGGGTCCTACTTACCTTGTCATGGTATGATAGGAATTACTTCTATCCCTTGGGTGAGCTGAATTTGCCATGACAAGATAGAATGTTTGTATCAATTACACAATGAACTCGCATTACAGGATCAAGGCTTCAGTATTTCAGGGTGTAGGATAGATAGGCATTACTCTTTTTAAACATGCAGCACAAGCATTTCTGGCCTTAAGAATTTTTCATCCAGATGGAAGATAGAAAGTAAAAACAGCACTGGTGCACTGAGGAAAAATGGCTTTGCTCTGCCATTAATTCTAGCTTTAGACAGCAAATTATGAGATGACAGCTCTCCAAATCCCCAATTTAAAGACTCTTTTTCTACCAAGACACCTTTTAGATACTTCCTAGTCTTGCTTGCATCAAAGACACCTGACAGGTTACTTCTTCAGCTCCCTACAAGGCAGGACCTCTGTTACTTTCTGCTTTGTCCTCACTCACCTCTGTCCAAGAAATAGCAACACAAGCTCACGATACTTTCTCAGAAAAGAGGAAGGAGGCAATTTGTGCCTACAACCTATTTCCTAGCTGGCCTTGCTGTCAGTCTTAAATTACTTAGCTAGGCATCTGGAAACTACTTCAGCAGCATCCTGGGCATGTATGGAACAGTAAGAAGACAGAGACCCTCAAGTTGGTCTTTGGCCAACAGACCTTGTTATGACCACTTGTTCACAGATCTCATGAAATATAATTATCTTTCAATTATTTTGTGCCTTCTGTGTCTGAAGAGATTAATTCAGAACAAATATGAAGGAAAGAGTGCCACCTGCTGTGGTACCAGTAATATTCCCTCCAGTACTCAAGTCAGGGAGAAGTCCAGAAGCTGAATTGCAAACTGGATCAATTGCTCGATAGTTCACAATAATTAGATCACAGAGGAAATTATCACTTGCAAATGTCATTATTGTGGAGGTACTTTTTGATTAAGTTAAAGGGGGTTTTTTATTACATTTTCATTGAGATATTAGACATGGTCCTGTTCTCCATCACATTGTAGTACACACGTCTTTGTTATGCTACTTCCTTTATTTTGGCAGATACTGAAACTAAACTCTTTCTGATGTGGTACCTATGTAGTGTGGCATACAATATGCATGTCCCTGTGGTTTGATCCCTCTTTAACTTTCTGCTGTCACAAAGCAATTGTATGTATTTAGAGATTTTGCTTTTACACTACTAGTTCTGTCTTCTTGACGGAAAATTGATTCTTCTCATCCTGATACGTGAACCAGAATAAATCTCTTGCCCTATTGCTCAAGAGCTTACAATACCACTGTCCTGGTTTTGGCTGGGATAGGGGTAAATTTCTTGCTAGTGCTGTGTTTTGGATTTAGTATGAGGAGAATGTTGATAACACACTGATGTTTTCAGTTGTTGCTAAGTACCCTCCTAGTCCAAGGACAGCTCCCATGCCTACTGACTGAGCTAGGGACACAAGATGGGAGGGAACATAATCAGGACAGCCAGCTCAGCTGGCTAATGGGGTATTCCATACCATGTGATGTCATGCTCAGTATAGGAATGGTAGCCGTGATCCAGTAAGTACCGATCGCTTCCCGGTTATCGGTCAGTGCAGGTGGTGAGCAATTGCATTGTGCATCACTTGTTTTGTATATTTTATCATTATCATTATTATTCTCCCTTTTCTGTTTTATTAAACTGTCTTTATCTCAACTCACGAGTTTTTCTCGCTCTTACCCTTCCGATTCTCGCCCCGTCCCACTGGGGGTGGGGGAGTGAGTGAGCGGCTGCATGGTTGGTTAAACCACGACAACCACCAACCACAGCTTTAGAGCATGTCATTTGAGTCAGAGACATTAAGAATAATGATGAGCAGTCTGAAGCAGTTTCTTCATTATAGAATTAAAAAAAAACCCTAGTTTTCTGCTGATAACAAGCTACAGACATCCATTTTTTGCTGCTTTTACTGCACGTTGTCCAAAGAAGTAAAAACCCTTTTTGCTCTTTGGAAATAACATTCAGAAATATGTCTTACTGTAAATGGTATCCCATCATGCTCATCCTGAGGCAAGATGGAAACCCACTTTTATTTCTGCATTCACTTCTTTTGAAGATACTTCAAAGAGCAATACTTAAAAGTGACTTCTTGCATGGTGAGTTTTTACCCTAAGTTTACAGAGATAAATGCTGTTCTGACCTCATCACACCATCATCATGACCTATGATCCGTTACTTTACGGACGACATACAGTGACTTTCGCAGAGTGTTCTGATGACTTCAGATAACTCATTGCAGGAGGAGTGTCCACATCACATATCTACAAACTAGAACTATTCTTCTATTGAGCTGCCTCTAGGAAACTGTCCCAAGACTGAATTCGATTACTGTTGAGCTCTTTTTCTCTGCAAGTAGACGCACAAGTTAGGTTATGTAAGACATACATGCGTGGTGCTGGATGGTGATGCATGACCTGGACTACAGTGTGCAAGGCTACTGGGGTTTTAGCCCACTTAAACTCTCATAGTAAATCTATTTCTGTACAAAAAGAAACATGTAAGGGTTGCTGCTTCTGACACTGCTGTCCTGGAACTGAATGTAAATGAAAGACTTTGTCCCTAATAATATCAAGTGGTGCGTGTCATGATGACAAGGTTTTTATTTATTTTTTAAATGTAAATTTTATGTTGTGAGCCAGAACAATCATCGAGGCCTCACTTTCTGAGGCAAAGGAACATTTTCTGTTGCTCCTGTAACTCACAGCTGACTTAAAATTCATTTCAGCATCCACTAGGTGGATAAAGATGAAAAAGGTGAAAAAATGAAGTGACAAACTAAACAACACCCACATTAGTACTGTAACTTCTACCAGTCAAAGGCAACAAGAGGGAAGAAAGGTGTTTTTACTCTTACAGTGGTCTCTAGATTTTTCTAATTTATACACAGACGATCCAGAGAATACACAATCATCCAGAGAACAGCTTCAAAAGATAAGTTGAAACCCCTCTTTCTACCTATAAGGAGCTTTTCTTTGACCAAAACAAAGAATTATCATCAATTCTGTAAAACAACTTATATTCCCCCCAATTATAAGAAGGTAGGAGTACTTTTCACAAAAGTTAATAATGTGCCTTTTGTAATATATCCTTTCTCAAATCCACCGGCAGTTAAGGTAAACTCTTAGATTTGTGGAATGTTTTTAAAAGTATAATATTACAAACTAAATTGATTTGACTAACAAGCTTTATAATTAGTTTATTTTGTAAGTGATAGCATTGCTAGAACTTCATAAATTAAAAATTAATTGGTACTAAGGTCTAACATGACATAAACCAAACCTACAAAATTTGGATTGCCTTAGTATTAGTATGTTTGGTCTTAGAGTAATGGGCTGATTTCAAGAAAATATTATTTTAAATTATTTTGTGTGGTTTTCTATCTAGCCAACAGCGGCCTCCTTAGAAAATACTAACATATAAATAAGCTGGGTTTACATAATTTCTCTCTTTTTCCCCCTTTCAAGCATCAAATTTTGGTTTATTTCACAAAATTGATCTATTCTTGATTTTTTCTTCATTCCGTACAGTCCCAAACCCACAGGTGATCTCTATTAATCTCTATTTTTGTTGTATACAAAATTATTTAGGGTATATCTAAAGCAATCAAGAAAACAGTGTTCATTCACTCAATAGGGACAGTTTCATAGCATTTTCCCTGCTTTTAATCACTAAATAGGGAGGATTCTTTGCTTTAGTATTTCTTTCTATGCCTGATTTTGTCTACCTTGCATAATTATTTGACTGATATACACTAGCCTGTGTTCAGTGATTGAAAAGATCTGCAAGCTAGAAGATACTTTGGTGAGATCAATCTGATTCTACACTTTGAAGATTGTTATGGGGAATGGGGTAGGGATCCACAAAGCACATCACAAATTTTTTTCTGTAGTTTTTTTCAACCAAGAAACTTTATGAAATGAAATTAGACATGTCTTCATAAGGAAAAAAAAAAAAAGAAAAAAAAAAAGAAAAAAAAAGGAAAAAAATTAAGCCAGTTTATTTGCTTGATGCTAGTACATAGGGAAGAGTGAAATTCTACAGACAACCACAGTTCTCACGTCTGCATCCAGTTGAAACCTTACTTACCTCAGAGGAGCTCCACTCCAAGTGTGTAGTTGAAGAACCATAACCATTGAATGCAGTTTAGATCCATTTACAGGTGCACACTCAAATAAACCTTTACCACATTTCACCCTAGTAGCTAAAATAGTTTTTGATTTATAAAAATAACTCAGCCTGGTAAGTTAATGTCACATATTAAGAAGGTTATTATATTATAAGGTAACACTATTTACAAGTATTCTCCCAGATATCAAAGCAATACAAAATACTAATCACATTTACTCAGCTCTTTTATGTTGTCAATTATTTTAATGTGTCTACTCCTGAAACCACTGACTGTAATATCCAGTTCTGTAAATGGACAATGAAGTCCATTTTCTTCCTGTAAAGACTATCCAAATAGGATTTATATTCCTTTAGAGAACCCGTACAAACCTTATGAAATTTCCCATGTTTTCCTTGACCCCAGACATCTATGGAATTGTAATTTGAGTTATTTATACATTGTTCTATTTTCCTAGTATAACACAAACCAGAAAATGCACATTTAAGTCATACTGCATATCCATATATGCAGAATTACCATGATTCAGAGTTCTGCTGAAGACTTTGTTGTTCAAAATATTTCCTGCACAGTTTATTTTTCAGACAGTTTAAGTTTCAGACAACAAAGAACTGCACAACTGCATAACTGACACATGAATGATCCCAATGAGATGTACTTACACAAATCAAGACAGTAAACCAGGTCCCATTTTCATACTTGGGTTCCTAAAACAATGAGGAACTGCTTTAAACAACATTTATTCAGCAGCATTTCTAAAAATCAGACCTTGTAGCATAAGTCTTCATAAGCATTCATAGTTGAATTTTGTTAAATTTTATTTTAATGCTCTAAGACATTCTAATTTGAATGTTTTGGCTTACATTTTTCCTTTTCTGACTATGAAGATAACCTCTGGGCATAAGTGCTAGTGAAGCAACTCTGAAGCTCTGAAGTTTTAAAAAGATAATCTACATGGGTATTCTACGACGACTGTGTCTGTAGAAACACCAACCCATTGTGCTTTGGAAGTTCATTTAATTTAAAGTTCACTTAATTTAAAAGGATGTTTTGTGCAAGTGAATTTCAAGTTTTAAAGACACATGTACCCACTAACTTAGTTGCTTCTAAGAAGCTAGAAAAGCAGTACTTTCTACCTTCTTCAGATGAAGGTGTGCAGCCAAATCACACACAGAGGCATAAAAGTGCCACCTGACTTTACAGATGTGTGATTGTGCTCTGTCCCACACATTCGCCAGCACAGGATTTACCTCACCTACCTCTAGATATGCATGTGAGCTACATACTGTAGTCTCCCTTTATTGTCAATGAGAAGAATCAAAGACTTTAGGACATGACTAACCTCCTAAAGTAGGCTAGACCTCCTGAAATAGGTCAGATAAACCATGCCCTAAAAATGCTTCTTCTCTCTGGTGGGTGACTGCTTCAGATGTAGATATCTACTGTTTAGGTATCTATATTTGATCAGACTAATCCCACCCGTAACAGCAATTAGTGTTTGACCTTTAGGTATTGTGCCTTCTGGTGCACTGTGTAATAGCAAAGGACCCTGCTGCAGCTTTCTTTTAATAAGGCAAGACCATTCTTATTTACTGTGGGTGCTAAGTGTCTTTTCTGAGGAAGAGAATAGGATAGGAGCCAGTGGAGAAGAGAAGCAGAGTTATGCAAAAAGTTTAGAGAGACTGGAGAGGTATACACCTTATCTGGGCATGAAGTTAAACAGCAATAAAGACTAATTTAATCACTTGTCTTAGCTGATGGACATCCTGATGAGACCTTGAAGGCTAAAAGGCAGGGCATGCCCTTTCTGAACTGATCTGTAAAGCCATTACTGTCTTCTCAGGCATGTATCTCTTACAGGTCTTCTTCAGCCGTAACACATGTCAGATGTCACTCAAGCTGGATCCTTCTAGATGTAAAAGAGAAAGAATTCTTAGCAGTGCATTCTCAGTGAAGTCTCCTTAATCTAAAATAGCCCAAATCTAATGCCCTTGAGGGCATGCTGCAAGACATATCTTTTTCAGAGAGCTGCTGAAGCGGCAAACTTGAGCCAGGAGTGATGTACAGTGAAAATGGAGAAACGTTCATCTTCATTATTTATCTGCTAAATGGTGATTGAATATTATGAGATGTTGTAGATTGCCATTAATTTCAACACACTGATTGGTTCTTTTTTTTTTTTTAATACTTATCAAGAACATCTAATGTGTTAAATGGAAGTCTTTTGTCACTTTACGATTTAAAATCAGTGATAAATATGGATCCTCCTGGAAGACTATGGCTGAAGTGTTGGTACAGAAAAACAAATTACATACCTCTAGCATGACAAAAATGTGTTACTAGCATATTATACAGCCTAATGTGGCAAGCTGACAGATATTTTTACTTTCCATTTCATTTTCTGTAATCTACTTATCTTTTGATCCTGCAAATACTTACATGTATACTTAACCACTGAAAGACTCTTCCTAAGCTCTAAAACTATGTTTATTTTACTAGACTGAGAAGCATTCCCAAGTTCCCTTGTGCAAGTATACAATTTAGCCCTACTGAAACTCCGTATCTGGAGAGGAGGGCAGTAACGTGAGCACTGTCTTCTCCACGCATGAACACGCACATGCATGCGCACGCCCATGCACACACACACAGAGTGGCTTCCACAGGAAGAAAGCCTGCACGGTCCCTGCACACTCTTCCCGTGTGCAGTGGACACAAGGGCACCCAGGAGCTGAGGGTGGTCTCAGCCTGAAACTGTTTGCTTGACCAGAGTTAAGCACATTTTCAGTGTGAACTGCAGTGGACTGGACGTTTAGTTTGTGAACACAAGGCTGTTAAAATCTGTAGAGCCATTAATATCTTTTCCCACTTTTACCCTAAGGCAAATTTTGCATGGGGGTCACAATTTTCTTTCTATTGGTAGCGTTAGTGCCTACCATATTGTGAGCTACTGTAAGTGAATAATAACACAACTTTCAACTGCAGATACCCAAAAAGTTTTTCTTTAAAAGGTTCACTTTTACCTTTCCCTAAAGATCTTCCGAGAGGGTTGGAATAGGGTTTTGAAAAAGGACTTTTGTGAAGATGAAAATGAAAGAAATTAGACAGCGGAGTTATGAGGATAGCATATTACACGTTTAAGATGTTGCTGCCTAAAAAGAAATGTGTATCTCTAGGTAGATCTTAATCACGGTTCTCTATTTCACTTTGTTAATATGTTTGGAAACAATTCCCGTGTTAAAAAAATGAGTTTGTATGGTCAAAATGCTATTTTAAGTATTCTGTCCTTCTAATTAGCTATTGTTTCTTCTAAAGTAACATCTATGAAAGAAAAAACTTCATTCAGGTAGGACTTCTTGTCACCAGGATTCTGTGGTGTCTCCATTCCCGCCAGTATACTGAACTAAGAGGCACCAGGCTGAGGCATCTATACGCTTACTCCTGTAGGTCCTCAGATTGCTGTACCTGCTGCATTAAACTTCACGTGGTTTTACTGGTCTGTTCATGTGTGAGGGCCTGGAGGAAGGCAAAAACAGAGGAGAAGCAGACAAAGCAGAAACAAACAGAAAACATTGAAATAATACTGAATTTATATTAGAGGTTAGTATAAAATTGTGAACTCCTCCAAATGGTAGAATAAAATCAATAGGGGTGTGTGTGTGTGTTTGTTTTGTTGCTAAGATTGTTTGTTGCTAAGATTTTGTGGTTGTTTGTTTGTTGCTAAGATTTTATCTGGAGCTTCATTTGGACCCATTTCTACAAAGACACCATTGTAAAATGGAGAGAGGTTCATTCAGAAATAGCAAGAACGTTCAAGTTAACTATTTCAAAATAACACGTCCATCGGAACAAAAGAAAAAAAAAAATTTTTAATATTGCAAAACTACTGAGCTATTTTTGCTGGAATTTTCCAAAACCATTCATCCTAGAGTACACATCTGGCATGGGGCATATCAGCCTGAACGTTTTAAATATGGCAATTATAAGGAATTCAAAACAGGGTCTCAAAGGAAAAAGTTTTGGTTAACCTTAGCTAAAAGCATTTAGTGGAACTAAAATAATAAGAATCTGTAAAATTAAAATCTGTACAGCATATAGTTGAGTAAACCTCTATGGTTTCCTCGTGGCCTATTCATGTGTACATAACTAGAGTACTTGGTTAGAAAACTGCCTTTGAAAAAATTCTTTAAGCAAAAGGCTTAAAAAGAAAAAAAAAAACCAACAGTGAAAGCTGTCACTTTTTAGAGCACAGCATATCTGCTCCTTCTAAATTTATTTTCAGAGTTCGAAAGACAATCATTGACTAATTATCTGCCAAATGCAGTACTATTGTTTGAATTGTAGGTATCTTTACTTAGTTGAAAAACACTTTTATTTAATGGCTTCTCTAAACTTCATTATTTTGTGTCATTTTGTAATACAGTACACAAAAGCTCCTGGATACAATAAGAAAAAATAATTTTCCATTTATCTTAGGAGTCAAAAGCATTTTAAACTTTAACACAGAAATGCTATGGGATGATTTTCAATGGAGGGAATTTCTCTCCAAATTTTTAGTAATTGAAAAAACTAAGAGTAAGGCTTTGGAACCACTAATGCACATCATTTTCAAGGCAATCTGAATCCTTTTCATTGAGCTGTTTCCAAAATCTCTTCATTGGGAACAGAGATACCTTCTGGACCTTTAGGTCATGTGTCTATGAACACGTCACCTGGCAAGAAGTGTCAAAATTAGAGTGAACTCACTTCATTAATGTTATGGTTATTTTCAAAACCTTCCTTAAAATAAACAGTTGCTTTTGTAAACTCAAAAGATTTGCAGTTACAAGCATTCATCAATTCCCCTGTGTCTCCTCCTGTCATACTAATCATGTATACAGCTATACTTTGGGAACTTCTAGATCTTTTCTGAAATAGTAGCTACTTTAACCAACACATGTCACCTTTTACCCACGCTAACTTCATGTTTATTAGAAAAATATGAAGCTACTGAACAGCGGATGGTTATTTTGATATCTAGCTCTTGTAGACCGGAAATAATGCCTGTGTTTGTGAGACCCAGAAGACTTGTTTGGAATGACACAGATAATCTGTCAATTTGTGATATACAGTTCTGTAACAGAAGCTGGTTACTTCTAATATCCAGGATAATCTTTCCACAAAATATTGAGACAATCTTTCAAAAAAGCCCCAGCAGCACTATCACCTTAAGCAGAAGATGACTGCTAAAATAATGACTGACCTATCCACCTGTGAGGTCTCTAGGCAAAAATCAGTACATTTTTTTTTTACACTGGAATAGGAAGAAAGGCTATGAAAAGTGAGTTTTGTTGGTTTGGTTTGATTTCGTTTTACCAGGTAGATATTTATGAAATATTTCCACTATGAAATAACAACCTAACTGTCTCTCACAAATCATCAGCACTTTTGCCTAGCTGGTATTAAGGTTCTTGAAATGAAAGAAATAGGATGACTGCTTCTCCCAATTTAGAAAGGGGAAATATCAACAGAAAAATCTGTTTATTTGGGCTATAGTGAACCAGCACACTATACTGTGTAGGAAATGAATTTTAATTTTCACAAAATTGCTTAGTAGGTTGGTTCGCCTAGCCAAGTAATTCTCTTGGTTAATAGCTTTTCAGGAAATTTTGCCATTACAGATATATTTGAATTCATATTCTGCAATAAAATACAAATGGGTTTTAATTCAAGATCTGGTTAAAGCAATTTTGGTACAGATGTAACTATTGCAGCATTTTTCCAGCGATTAAGGTGTTAGGTGGATCCCTTAAGATTTAAAATGGATCCAAAATATTCAAGGTACGATTCCACAAGAAAAGTCATTAGGCATTTTCCATCTTAATCCATTGATATTTAAATATTTCATGACACCCTCCACATTTTGCAGAAGTACATTATATTTTCAAGGTGCTATTAAATCATCTGTGAAACCTCCTCGTGGAAAGCTTTGCAGAATCTCAACTACTGAAAACTAGGAAATAATTGTTGTGCCAAACTTTCGTCTTTATATGAATATAAAGGGAAAGGATTGATTATTAATTATTTTTAGACATCAGTATGTCTGAAAAGCTTTCATACTCGCATCTGGATTTTTGAATGCTAATTTCCTAAAGCTTTATTACTAACTTTAAGCATGGGGGAAATTTTCTCTCTCCCAGGGATACAATTCTGTAATCACAGTGTGTGCTTTTACTTCCATCTTCAAATGCTCTTTTAGGTTTATATTCAGACTTTATCTCATCCTAAAGTAGACATCTACTGTGGGCCAGGAAAATGTTAAATGTGCTGAAGGTGGTTAGCTTAGATGTGGACTTCTATATGTTACAGGTGTTTAAAGTTAGATGAGACAAATACCTCTCTGAAACAGACTTATTAGGTTCTCAGATCCTATTAAAAGGAAGCAATTTTTCCTGTAATTTGCTGCTGCATAAACAATTACAGAATTCATTCTTCTGACCATTGTGATACAACAGAGTGTGTGTATATATATATCATGTGCATAACACCATATGTTGGTTTTCCACAGTAAAATTAAAGCATCCAAGATGTTTTCATTTTATGTGTTAAATTGGGGCCTTGGGGTTTTTTTTGTCTTTCAGCTGCATTTTGCTGACAGCGATGTCAATAGTATTTTGGAATGTAAGGTATTTTTAAGTGAGTGATGATACCTGCATTTCATAAGAATTCAAGTTATACATAAATCTGTTCCAGGAAAATAGCCTTTAAAAACAGCACAAACTGGCAAAACTTTTCTTGCATTTGCTAAAACTTTTAATATGCCTTAATTTTTCCCAGCTCCTTCTCTCCTCCCATGCATTTCTGACTAATGTAAACCATTCAGTAATTACAAATGTCTTTGATGTCAGGTGTTCTCTGTTCATACACTTCTTCATAAATTTGCTGATCTGGGCACATTTGGAATATTGATACCTATTTTCTTTCCAGGTACATGAAACGAGTGACCTTTTTTCCTACCAGTTTCTGTAATATTGTTTGTTTCAAAAGTGAGCTTAGCTTTCTCAATATTATTATATTTTGAATACTATCCACCTTTATAACATTTTTTCCTCATATGTTGTCATTCTCACTTGTAAAAAGTCTCAAACAATATTTCACTGCTTTCCAATTTCAGTAGCACAGGAAAACTTCAGTCAATCTGTTTGCATGAATTATTCCTTACCAAGGGAACAGAAAATCAGTCACTTACTAACTCCTGAAATCACTCAGGTTATGTAATGCAATTTTATTTTAACTAAGAGATGTGGAGTGTTTCAAGACACAGATGTCCTAACAAAAATGTCTCTAAACTTTTGCAAGGTTTTGTAATTTCCCCAGTGGTCATTACAATAACCTTGTTTGACTTTAGGTAATGCACTTCAAATCAAGTTTCAATTTCTCTGCCAGCGCAATGGCAATAACAATGCCTCCATTCCCTTGTAAAGCATTCTAGGAGCAACATGTTAAAAGTCAGTCAAGAAATAACCAACAGCAATAAATTATTATCAAAAGTAATAGCTGTCCTCCACACAAATTGATGTAAAAACTCAAAATATGATTAATTTTTTTCCCTGCTAAAATAATTTTTCAGAAGTCTTAATTCGGGCATTTCAAAATGTTTTGTTGCAATTTGGCAAGAAGTTTTCTCCCCCAGAACTGCTATAGCACCTGTTAGGAATTGTAATTCAGGTATCTTGGCTATTTAATGATGTCCCTCTTAGGACAGTTTTATTGGCCAGGACTACATTTCCCTGAACAATATGTTCATAATTCATCACAACAGTTCAACCGAGAGATTCTCAGATACATCTATAGTGAAATGCCTCCAGTTCATCAGCAAGGGCCAACAACAAACAGTCCTTTCATCTCCTCTGCCAAAACTGCATGAGGTCTACCAGTCAATATTGCTTAATAAGGCACAGCCTGAAATGAAGAATTCTATTCATTATTTCCTCCAATAAACTGAAAAACTCAGTTAGGAAATTGTATTTTTATAACTGTGCCCTCACTTCCTTTGGCACTTTTGATTCTAAGTCAATAAAAGGTCTACCAGAAGTCCACAACAAAAATTGTTATTGGAATTCCCTGACCCAATTCCCAATTTACATATTCCTAGCTCAGAGCACTTTTAAAATGTTACATACTTTGGGAGGACTGAGTGGAGGAATATCTTGTTTGTGATCCCTGGTATCTTAATTGTAAGTGAAGAATTAGCTGCCTATTACTGTCGTGTTTTGCCCAGAATGGCACAAGTTTGGCTTCTACAGAGCTTTCCTACAGAAAGTCTCCTCTTTTCCTTAAGTGATGCTTGTACAGGACTTTGTGTATCTAAAATGACAGTCATACATCCTAACTTTGGGCATCTAACTTAGGTGTCTAAGGACACCAACTCATCTGCCGCATTCAGAGTGATTTAAAAGCTATCCACCTAAACCATCCATTATATCAGAGGGTGGGGAGGAGATTCTGAAACGATGAATCTAAAACTATCTTAAATATTTATCTTAAGGAGGGATGTAACTAGCACATACCAAGGCTGGCTGTAGTTTACCTAAAATTAGGAGCTTAGCTGCTCCAGTTCAGGCATTCTGACTCATCCTCTGAATCACACTGTTCTTCAACATTGGACATATAGAGTGTATAGAGAAAAAAAAAGTAAAGCTATATGTTCAGCTTTTAAATACTTGAAGTTGTGGCAAAAATATCCATATCTGAGTATTCTCATGTAGGTGGCCTTTAGTCACTTTCCCAGAAGGCCATGGCTTTGATGGTATCACCAACGAAGCATGTAACTCTGGGAGTAGAGGAAATGAGGTGCTTCAACACATCTGTTTGAGGTCCCTGATAGATTTTCACCTTCCAGACAAAGGACATCTGAGCGGAGGATTCAGCCTGAGAGTGGTACCTGTGACTCCAGGACTACAGTGACAAGGAACAATCCACAGAAACAGGCACGACTAGCTGTATGGGTTCACTGCTCAGTGTGGTTCTGTAGGCACTGACACTCACACTGTTTTTGTAAGATCAGTGGTGGATGACATAACTGCATTTTTTTTCATATTTTCAGTATTGCTGGCTTAATTTTATCATTTCATAAAGCATAAGTTTTGGCCATTGTTCACATCTGCAACAAAGAAGGAATAAACCTCAGTCAAAAATGCTATCAACATCTAAAATACCTAGTTAGTGAGGTTTCCCTATGTGGGATAACTAAAAAAAAAAAAATCCTTTTTATTATTACTGTGTTAGTAATCCATTCGGAAGAACATGAAATTCTCTTTAGCACCATCACTTCAGAAAGATTGTGAACTGAGTATGCTACAGAGGATTACTTTTTTTTTTTTTGGTGTTCAAGTGGTATCTCTGATATGACAAGAACTGCATCCTGATAAAATCCACAGAACTAAATTCAAATAAATGATTATGGAAACAAAGACTTTCTATTTAGATTGGCCAAAGTTCATAAGCATTGGAGCTGTTTGAAACATAGCCAGGCATTAATTAAAAAAAAAAAAACCTGTAGCAGTGAGTCAATTAAAATAAAAGATCAATACAATTTGAAAGTTAAATATGTATATAAGTGTGATTGCATGGCTGTATTAAATGTAATTTTTATTAATAAATTAGATCCTTTATAATAAATGCCATATGTAGTTGATTACAAACATAAATCATAAAACTTGGAATGATAATATCAGATTGACAATTCCATTAACCTCAGCAGGTCTCTCACTCTGCATGGGTGCACGGTCTACTCAGGGCATATATATATATGGTATATACATATATTCAGCCTTCTGTTATCTCCCATAATATCAATTGGAGGAAAACTAGAAACTATTAAAAAAACCAAAACAGTCTTCTTGTACACAGAAAAAGAGAAGTATTTAAGGAGAAGAATGGCTCTGCACTCATTAGGCATAAAAACAGATTTCAGATAAGGATTTCTGAACATTGTCAAATGATAACATATCTGTGTCTAGGCCAGCATTGAAGTCCCACGTTTGCTCAGAAAGAATGGGTAGGAAGACCAGGGTGAATTTCAGTACTCTTTTAGTTTCAGTTTAAAGGTGTTTAGAAAATACTTCATGTTATGACCAATGAAGATCAAAGGTATCAAAGTGTTTTAATACAGTAGGCCTTTTTTTCTCCCCCGGAGAGACTAACATTCACTTCTGATTTATGATACACCTTAAATTAGTTTAGTAGTTGTCTCCATTTTTTCCCTTGTCTATATATGTCCAGATCCCAAAACCACTAAGTAATTTTGTGTGATTGGCAAGCTTTGCTCAGGAGAAACTTTGAACAGGGAAAGTGCATTGCAGGTCACTACTGACCCGAACTAGCAGAACTTAATAGAGAAAGCTCATAGTGTTTGCCTGTACTTAGCATGACTCTAAACAGAAAAACTAGTGACCGACCAGAAGCCCCTGAATTCACTGTAGAACTTATTGACCATAACTCGTTGTATTTTCCCTATTTTTAAAGTCTCTTGGCATTCCAGTAGGTTTCAGTAAACTCATGCTAACATAATAAAAGCAAATTGCTTTAAGACACATTAATAAAAGCAGCATACTTCTGCTCTCTTTTAATTTTTGTTACTTTTGATACTGGCTTAAAGTGTACTCTGCTATTCATAAAACAAATACAGCTGGTGTCACCTAGTCTTGTACTGAGATTGTTTTGTTACTTTTATGCTTGATTGTGCCTATTGTATCTTTATTTTATCTGTAGTCTTCCAAGGTCTATTTCATTTTCCAGTACTGGGAAATTATGCTTTGTGGTTTTGTGATTTTTTTCTTGCAGGCTTATGGCAGAAATAGCTTAGGAGAGCATAGTTTTCTATCTACCTTGCCTGAAAACTGAGACATTCTGGAGTAGTTTCTCTTGACTTAAATTTTCAAGTTCAACTAAGTTTAAATATTAACCATTCACTAGTTGGTAAAGTTCAACCAGTCTTTGCGGACAGCATTTCCTATTAACTGAACAACCCCAGCAAAAATCAGGAACTCACGGATATTAAAGAATTTGGTCTGGTTCTAGAGTTGTGTATGTCTTGTTCATCTTTCAGAAAAGATTTGTCTATTTTAAGTGTCTGCCAGTGTAAAAGATGCTAATCTCCACTTGACTGACAAAGCTTTTCTGTCCTTCAAGTGGATCTGTTAATCTTATTATACAGGTGAAGGAGCCATTGCCAGACAAGTGGGGGTTTCAGAAAATCTGTATTTCAGCACAGCAGACTGACCAGTGTGTTCAAAGCAGCTGCTGAGCGTGGAGCCATCCTCATCACACAGTGCCGCTGATTGATAAGCACACAACTCTGCACAGTTTGAATGTCTTTCTGTTAATTCTATGGCTATAACCAGCCCTTGCCCTTGAGTATGTTTTGTCTACATAAAACACTGTGTTCTCTCCATAAAGAGTATTATGAAACATATTAAGCTTGTCTTGCAGTCAATTTGCAACAAAGAAAACATTTTCTGTTGGAAAGGGCAGATGCAGCAGCTAATTTATGCAAAATCATTGCCTGGTTTTGGATACAGGGAATATGGCTGTAAAAGAACCTCTGTCAAGATTCTTCTTTTAGGACCAAAAACATCATGTCAGAAAGATTTGGTTTTGTCACTGGTTTGGGCTTTGTCACAAACAGGCAATATAGCAGGAGGTGTAATAATGAAACAAACACTTGTTTCACTTTCTTCACTTGGAACTGAGGTTATTATAAAAGGATTGTACAGGATAAAGATTTCAGTGAATACTGAATGTGAGAAATCTGAGTTCGTATGTGAGAAAAAACTCCCTTTTTTTTTCTTTTTTTTTTTTTTTTTTAAATTCCTGAACAGTCAAAAGACTTCTAAAGCACCACACTGTCTCAGTAATAGCAAGAAGCTTTTCAGAGACCTGATTTATTTTTTGGTAGCAAAAACCTACTATCGTTTCTTCTAGGGAGAGACTGATTATCTTAAATCTCATTATTTTCAAAATTCTACCTGTCGGTACTACTGCTATTGCATCTTTTCTTCTTCAGAGGAAAGCGACAACAAGAATATGATGTCTACAAAGTATCAGATAAGGCTGCATCCTTGTGAACCATAAAAATAAACAGACAATTTAAAAAATATATTTCGATACTGACAAAGCAGATAGATATTTAGTGTGATACTTAACCCCTGCTGCTCCAGTATCGTGACACATGCATGTATTTTTAAAAACATATTTACAGCTGGCCTAAGCTTGCCTACAGAAAGAGCTTGGTCTGCCTGCACCAGTAATAATAAACACAGTTTATTTGGAGGGACAGCTGTTGAAGTGCTCATGTTGCCACTGGCATGCACTATGTGTAGTGAAAAAGCAACACGAGCAAGCAGAAATAGATCTGAAGGAAACCAGACCCACACAGTGTGGTGACACAAATGGAGAAACACCTAGTTCGGCTGGATGGAGAAATAGCATACAGCAGAAACTGCCAAGAGGCTAAACACAGAAAATGTTTTATGTAATTCCAGCAATGATAGTCTATGGCAAAACATCTACAGAACTTCCCCAAGTAACATTTTCCTCTCCCTATCCATAAAATTTGTGGAGCGCATACTGACAATTGTGTTAAGTCTCAGAAAGAAACTGAACTATTAGAGCACCTACCATTCACCTAAGAAAGGGACTCTCATAACTCCATCTTTGCCTCTTTATGAACAAAGATAGGCACAAAAAGCAGCTTTGCCTATGCAAAATGTATGTATACGCCTGTCAACCATGTAAATGGATATATTTCTCAGGTAAGATATGTACTCATTAGTAACAGAGTTTCACTGTGAGAATTTTACAGATTTTACGGGTGCCATTGAAATGCTCTGTCTGATGATTAACTGCAGTATTTCTAAGAGGTTTGAACTCGTAGGCAGGATGTGTATGAATAGCAAAAGTTAAAGTCAAAGGTATGTATTTTTAAAAACACAACCCCCTCTTTTTTCTGGTTTGCTTCTATTTCTTTCAATCTTGAAGTGTTTCATATTAAATTTCCCAGACATTATATGTGTTTTGACATTTGCATGGTTTTCTTGGCAAGACTAGACCCTGAGATTTGCAAACTTCAAATATTTCCTTAGAAATAAGTAAGAAAATAGTAAATAAAAATAAGAATCTAAAGTATTATATGAAGAAAAGTTAGACAAGTTGCACCAGACTACAATACTTGAAAGTCACAGTCTTTGTGGTACACAGGGACTCTTATATCTTTTGGTAATTACCAGGACTTTCCTATACGAATGACAATAAATATGTGAATGCATGCAATAAGACATAAGCGATTATATCAAAAATGTGATATTTTTTAATCTGGTACTCAACATGAAGCAATTGTAAAACTATAGCAAACCTGGTACAACATATTGCTGTGAGATTAAATAGTGTAATGATGGAGGAAGAATAGACAAATGACTTTGAATATTGTTGTGAGATATGACAACAATTATTAGGATTGTTCAGACCCATTCCTTAGATACTTCCTTTGTTACGTAACTAACTCGTTTTTAAATTTCTGGAAAATTTAGATATACATCTTTCTTATGTACTGGGACAAAACCAAGCAAGTTTGTACCTATATTAAAGCTGTCTTCAGATGCTGCATTTTTTATAGCACCTTGCCCAATAGGACCTTTATATTTGAGTATAGCAATGCAATACAAATACATAAGTGAACCAATGTATGAATACTTATATGAATAATATGAGTATTGCTGCTGTTCAAAAGAGAAAATCTAGTACTTTGCAAGGAAATTCTATCCTTGCTAACTGATTAACCTTTTGGTTCCACTTCCTCTCTTCTCATTGATTGAATGGTGTTTTCTGGAGCATCTACAGCTTCATGCTATACAAAATGGAGAATTGTTAAGGTACAGCTTTTTTTTTGTTTTGTTTTGTTAATTTAAAAAAGAACTTCTTGCCAGCATATATTACCAATCATGTTAAAAGAATTATATTTATAAATGCAAATTAGACATAAGTCAAAAAATGAAGATATGGAATAATGTTAATTAACATAATAACTCAAAATATTTTTAGTCGAAGTAAAACAGGACAAAGGTAAAACTATTTAAGAGGTAGTAGTATAGGGATAGCTTAACAGTCTGGAAAGTACACAGACACACACGTGTTGAAAATGTGTCCCTTTTGTCATATCTTTATAATATAATCAACTGCAATTCTCTTCTCAAGTCAGTTTAATCAAAAACGATTTTTCATAGCCTAAAGTCTAAAAGAAATCATCATACCAACTGCTGAGTTTTCTAAAGTGCAACTGGACAGCCTAAGGGGGGAAGAATAATGTGCTCCAGTGGAGCAAGTTCTAAAATATTCTATGCCAGATGGAGTTTTCTCTGGAATAACTAGATTACAGATTACATTTTATTTTAAATGTGTGCTGTGTCTTTTTAATTTTTTTTTTTTTTTTTTTAATGTTCATGGTCCTTCCTTGTAAAAAGGACACGGAAAAGATTTTAATTCGATGTTAGAATGCACAACATCACATCACTTATTACAGGCAAAGAATGTAGTAATTTCTAGACTTAAGATTGACTTCTATTTTAAAACCCAATTTTCCATTCCATTCCATATATCTTTGCCAAAATATAACCTTGGGCTGAAAGCATCATTATTATTAGAATTTCTACCATTATTATTATTAATATTATGAGAAAGGGAATTTCAAGAGAAGAGTTCTGCCATTTTTCAGAAGAAGATTGGGCAAATGTTGCTGAGATGTTTCAGTGACTGCACTCTATAGAGGCAAGAAGATCACCTTATTTAATTTCTACAAAAATCTTCCTAAAACTGATTTAACAGAAGTTTCCTTCTCTGTGCTAAATATAGCATGTATCATGAGGTGGCATAAAAAATATTGTTTTGCACATTTGCCGAGTTTTGGGGCGATCTTCTCTGTGACATCTCCTGGAATTTAAATGCTTAAAAATGAAAACTTAACAGTCATGCAATTATGTAAAATACTTTAGGGAAAAAAAAAAAGTAAATGATAGTCTAATATATTTATCTTGTACACAGTTTTTGCATTCCTGTTCAATGGGTGGGCTATTAACAGTCTTCAGTGACTTATGACCTGGATTTATTGAAATGCCCTTTATTTATTCATATTGCATACCACCCATCTTCACACCATTGTAAATGAGGTGTTAATAGAGTTGTGGGACCACCACTTCAGATAGCCTGTTCCCAAGGAAACGAGGCCAGAGGAGCTTATCCAGAGAATTACTACAGAAATGGCTGAAGCGCAGCCTGCCATCTGCTCGGCGGGGTTCCCGCAGGAAGGCGGCAGGGGAACTAAAGGCACTGTGGTGGCGGTGTTTGTGCTCAGGTCTTGGAGAGGCAGAAACACCCATACAGGGTTTCAGCTGGGTGATTGAGACTAGTGAAACTGGTTAGTCTTGTAATATGGTACTGCTATCGCTAGCAACAGGCTGTAAGCTTTCTGCTGAGTTTGTGAGGCCTCAGGACTGATGTTTGTCAGGTATTGTCTGTCTGAACTTTTCTTGACCTCCCTGCTGACTTGGTTCAGCTGTGACAGCAATTTCTTTAATCGACCAGGTGCCCATAGCTAATTTGTTTTACTTTTGTCTAGCTTTGTGTGGTATAAAACTCATAATTTTATACAGATATCAGTACTGAGAAATTATTCTATGTAGAATGAGGTATTTACCACTCTATCACAATGTAATGTAGAGAAAGGCAGGCCTGGCACAACAACAGAAGTCTCAAGAAGGGGAGACAGGCAATGCGGTATAGGGGAGCACAGGCACGGGCTGGTCAAAGGTAAAGCACAGGCTTGCTAATGGGAAACCTCACAGGTATAAAACACTCACCAATCATCAGTTAAAGACATGCAGACCTGGTGGTGGACAAAACTGGTTTAAGAGGTAATAAAGAAAGCAAAGAAATGGTATCTATTGCGCATAAAAGGCACCATGTATAGCAAACTCAGATGTAATTTCCAAATGTAAGTCTTCAAACCAACAAAAAAATAAAAATGTATAAAAGCGTGTTAGCAAAAATGTTAAGAAAAACCAAACCCAAAAAACCCACCCCTACATGGAACCTAATGTGATGACAAAAAAAAAATCAACATGAATATCATATTCCTTTGTCCTGGTTTCAGCTAGGATAGAGTTAATTTTCTTCCCAGTAGCTGGTATAGTGCTGTGTTTTGGATTTAGTATGAGAAGAATGTTGATAACACGCTGATGTTTTAGTCATTGCTAAGTAGTGCTTTCATAGGCAAGGACTTTTCAGCTTCCCACGCTCTGCCAGGTGTGCAGGAAGCTGGGAGGGAGAATAACCAGGACAGCTAACTCAAACTGGCCAACGAGGTATTCCATACCATATGACGACATGCTCAGCATATAAACTGGGGGGAGTTGGCTGGGGAGCAGTGACTGCTGCTCAGGAACTGGCTGAGCATCGGTCAGTGGGTGGTGAGCAATTGCGTTGTGCATCACTCATTTTGTATATGCTTTTACCATCATCATCATCATCATCATCATTA
>NW_009233582.1:0-7453 GCF_000690835.1 Fulmarus glacialis | reverse complement strand
CACCTGAGGCTTGTTGCACCTTCCTGCCCAACCCCTGGGCTTGCAGCAGCAGCCCATGGGGAACACGGGCCCACGGCCACCAGCCCCAAAGAGACAACCAGGTCTGCTGGGGCAGCAGAGGTGCATCCCAGATCCTGACAGCAGCTTGCTGAAAACTGGAGGAAGAGCCCAGGGGTGCACAAAAAGGAAAAGGGAAGAGCATTAAGGGGACAAGAGAACAGATTGGGGTGCAATAAAAGGAAAAACAAGAAAACATCAGAGGATGACAACGGTAAATGGAAGACTCTGGGTGCACAAGGCAAAGGGGGAGCCCTGCTATGCATGGAAAGAGAAACAGCTGACCTTGAAGCACACCAAAAAGCACCGGGAAGTCTCTGGGACAGGAGAAAGCTAAACAGGAAACTTTGCGGCACACTGCGAGACAAACACAGGGCTCAGGTGCACACAGAACGGCATATGGAGGACTCTGGAACAACTCAAAATGTGAACTGAGAGATTCATAGGGCAAATGGGGGGCTCTGGGGCACATCAAACTACAAACGAAGGGCAAGGGAAATCCCCTGCAGCCCTGTGAACAGCACTGGGGTTCTCTGGGAACCTCCACAGACCCAAAGGCATCTGAGAGACCTTGGGACCCGCCCCCACCACCTCAGACACAATGGGTACCCTCTTCCCTTGGGCACTGTCCTCAGGCACTTTTTACTGAGTGCGAAGAGACTGCAGGAACCACAGCCATGAGTGCAAAGAATAGAACAATTGTTTAATTAAGGCACACAAACAACACGTGGGAGTCACTGCCATGGGCCTCCCGTGCCAGTACCCTCCGCCTTCCCGTGACACCTTCAGAGTCATTACCGGAGTATTGCTCAGTTTGGTGGGTTCTTCAGCTCCTGCTGCTGCTCTTCATGTGACAAGTCACTGAGTAACTGCCAGATTCCTCCCTGCTTTTTCCTTCAGGGTCAGGGTTCAGTTCTGGCATTTGAGAGGAAAAAAACCCTGATCGCACCTGCCTGCACTTCTGCCCTACCCCTAGACTAGAGCCCTGCAATAAACTTTCACAGCTCTCACCTCCCCACCACCTCAACAGTCTGTCTCGGTGCATCATGCCTGCACTGCATCAAACCGAGACATCAGATCTGAGCACGGAGCTGAATGCTGGGTGGCACAGGGGAAGGTTACTGCCAATATTCTGACCAAAAAGTAATGTACAGTTGAGGAGTCAGCAATCCGCATAACTGTTTACCTGAAAAGTTGCAGGCTTGTGCTGTGCTATACTGCACGTATAGCTTAGCCTACATTTGGGAGTGCTGCAGAACAGGAACACACACACCAGAAACACTTTATAGTTGCTGTTTATAGGCTTGGTTTTGGCCACCGCTCGTAAGTGACCTCACACAAGTGGCCCATGTCAAAGAGACCTTGCTAGAAAGTCCTATGACACAACAGTGTATCAGAAAGCAGAGTCAGGTGCAGGCTTCTGCTGCACGCAGGTGGAAGAGGAGCAGAATGAGGCCGATGATGCTGGTTTGCATTAAGATAGATCCATCAGGAAACGTGGCTCAGTGACAGCATCACAGTCACAATTCAAGATGCACTGGGGGGACAGCGGGATGGGGGGCTGCAGGGGGACGGAGAGGCCTGGAGTGAGAAAGAGGTCCAGGAAGCTTGGCAGAGAAATGTAAAGAGAAAAAGTGTGATGCGGAGCTAGACAGAGAAACATAAAGAGAAGTATAAGGCAATGGCTGAAGGGATGGAAAAAGAAGGATGTATATCCAGACAGATAGACAGAGGGTCTGACAGAGGAATAGGAAGAAAGGGATGGAGGGCCAGAAAGATGAATGGAAGTGGAAGAGGGGAAAAGAGGGATGTAGAGATGGACAGATAGATATAGGGTGGAAACGATGGATGGAGATCCAGGCAGGAGGTAACAGAACTGGGCAGAGGAACTGAGTGAGACAGAGAGGTGTACAGAGAGACGGGTAGAGAAAGAAAGGGATAGGGAGCCTAACACAGGGACAGCAGGGACTGGGTGTGAAAGCAAAGGATGAAGAGCTGGACATAGGGACAGGGAATGAAAGAGAGGAAAAGAGGGATGGTGAGGCAGACAGAGGGATGCAGAGAGAAACAGAGAGGCATAAAGTTACATCCCCCTCCCATTTGAGATGTTCTTTTCCTGCAGAATCACAAGCATTATTTCATGACACACCCTTAAGAGGAGAAAAAGCTCAACCGTTCACTTGAGTGCTGTGATTATGCCAAACTCTCCAGCCAAACTGGACTTTGGACTGTTTTGCTGTACTATAGGCTGCAAGATCAAGCCTTTATTTCCAAAGTGCTAGATTAAAGGCACTTCTGTTACTGTGACCGAAGTTGGTTCAAAAACTGGTTATAGTTATAGTAGTCCTTACCATGTATCAAATTAATTCCCAGTATTGTGGCCTAAAGCAATATCATCTATTTGGTAAGCTTTTTTTTTTTAATGATTACACATCAATATATAGTTTTATTAGTATTAAAACTGTGCAGGCCAAGTCTTGGGTGGCCACCTCTGCTAACTGAAGTACAGGTTGAAAACGTGTAATGCCAAGTGGAAAGCAAATTTCAGAAGTAAATTTAGTCTTGGTCTTTCAGACCCAAAGGGGTGACAGTGTATTCTACTATCTTTTCGGTTTATGAGATTTTTACTTTTTCTGCTTATGAATTGCCTTGTCCCTTTGCAGGCCTGCTGCTACCAGGAAGTTTGTGGAGGAAGAAATACAGACTTTAGAAAGTGAGTGTATGTCTTGCTGTGCTGGCTTTGGATGCTCCATTCACACTCTAAATAACATTTCTTCTGTCAGGCGGCCTTGTCTCACAGCCATATGGTGATAGCCAGCCTTGGTTTTGAGGAAAGTCTGCATTAAAAAGCTAAAGTTAGTGCAGACAGTAAATACATTGTATACTCTTCTAGGACAAGATGTTTACAGACGACACAAAATAGGAAGCTTGTCATAGAGATGAATGGTCTGTTGAAGTTTTAGGGCTTTATCAGACAATGTTGCATGCCTTTTGACTTTTACTGTCAGCTGTTGACCAGGCTTAGTTTAAAATCTCTTCCTTAGTGTTCAACACTGAGGTAGCCACCTCGAGTAAGGAACTGCAGGAGCAAGAGAAGGGCATTTAAAAAAGCAGCAATCTGACTTGCTACTCGCACAGTTGTGGAGATGGGACAGGAAAAGACAAGCCTTCTTTTGCCCTCGGAGCTTTCTGCTTCCCTGCAATTCCCCCATTGTAAACTTTCTGAGATCCCCTTTGCTTCAATCAGCATTCTTCGATTGGCAATAAAGCTCACTGTACAGCCCTTGAAGGTACTTTGTTTTTTTCCGCCTAGCAAAGACCCTAGAACTCAAGCCAATTTGTCTAATGAGGACTGTTTACAGGTGATGCAAAAATGAGTCTGAAAGTATCTATGTTATCTCTTTGTGTTCTGGTCCCGCTCCTTGGCACCCAGATGTCAGTTAAAAAAAAAAAATAAAAGCTCCTTATTTAAAATCCATTTCAAGAGAGCAGTATGCAGAGTATATACACACACAGTCCTGACAGATAGACTGGAAGCAACCCGAAGGCTCTGAAATAAGGTGCACAAAAGAGGGGAACAGTTCTGATGGGGTCAAACTACTCCAGGCTCCCAGGCATGAACCCCCAGAACTGTTCTTTCTGGTGCTGTGGTGGCTGAGCCCAACAGGGAGATGTACACCCTGTTCAGTCAATGTCTGAAACGTATATTCCTTGCCATCTGGTTCCTCTTGTTAAGAAACCTGAACCTGAAAAAATACTTTTTTCTGCCATGATCCTCACTAAGGTAGACAACAAATACGGTACTACTGATGAATATGAGTGATATAATTGGCAACATTTAAGGCCTAAAGAAAGGGGAATTGTGGCTAATAGCTTGAATCAGTAAAAAAACTTCTTAGTAAAAAACCACAGTGCGCCTACTACAAATGTTATTCTGTTGCACTGGTATGTTTACAAAGGTAGATACGTAAGAGGAAATATATATTATAACTATATATAAAAATATATTTGTTGTTATAAATTACATATTACACTGTTGTGCATTACCCATTTTACAGATATATGTATAATAAATTATATACACACACACACATATAAAAAAAAAGAAATATATAGAACTCCTGGCCAAAGTTGGTTAGAAGGAAGTGAGGAAAGATAAATTCCTTCAAGCTGGAATACACGGCTGCAGTCATTCAATGAAGTTGTACTAAAAAAAAAAAACCAAGGAAGAAGGATATTCAACGTTTTATTGATTTCCTGTTACTCACTTTCTAAACAAAAACTGATCAACAGTGTCAATACCAGAGTAATTTGCTGTTACTGTGTTACAAAAAAGCTCTGGATGCCCAGTTCTGGAGAGGAAGCAGTCTGGACTGTGTACATTATGTTGGATTAAGCATAATGATTGAGAGAGCTGGAACTCTCCTTGAGTAGGGAACAACAGGATTTACGGATGCATGTTCAACAGTGCAAGTAGAGCTTGCCTATGCAAGACAAGTGGACCATCTGTTTCAAAGACTGCTTTTTGTTAGGCAAGATCTTTAGTATCAGATGTAAGAGCTATAATACCAGATATATCACACAGAAAATAACTAAATATTATACAACTTTTTTGTCTCTAAAATAACAAAAGGGATATAGTTCATTATCAAAAAACCTCATACAAAGCAAATGCTTTTATTTCAGGTATGTTTTGGGGGAAAAAAATATGAAAGATATACGGTCTTTCAGTAGTGAGTATAATTTAGACTAAGAATTACGAATCTAAAACCATGTGAAAAGCAGTGTTTTCTAATACTACGGAAAAAAAGAGAATCATCTTGCAGTCATAAATATTAGAGCAACAGCCTACGTTACACATTACTGTTGCTCATCATTTTGCCTGGGTGCAGGACAACTAGCTTCATACTTTTTCTTCAAGCCTTTCAAATATATACGCAAACTGTCTGGATCCAATCGAGAATTTCTGGCAGTCTGAACCAATCTCATTGCTAAATGGTATACAGCTCTCTGTTTCATCATCTCAGGAGTGCTTTTTTGCCTGTGCTGTTCTTAAAAACATACACAGGCATTAAAATATGAAATAAATTATGTTCTATTATTAAAATACTGAAATTAAAAACTGAAAATATATTTGAGTTTTATAAAAACTGAATTACAGTATTACAATGTTCTACTACATACCAAAATTTGTTTTGCAATATGATTTGTGATTTCCTTTGCATCCAAAATTATGGACGATGGTAGGGAGGAAACTTCTGCAGCTTTTAATCCTAAACAAATAAGACACAAATCAGGATTTTTTAATGTCATTTTTTTCCCCTATCTTCCACACTATGTCTGCCAGAATTAACTTAGCCTATTTTTTAAAGGGTGAAGTTTTCGTTTTTATTAAAATAATTTTGATATACATTTTCTCTTTGCGTCTCTTTTTTTTTTAAATAAACAATATGGTTTTCAGAGTTACAAAATAAAATGTCTACTTTGTTGTAATGCTACCTCTAAGATAGACTTCCACATGAAGTTACTGCTGGTAATACTGTGACTGGGCAGGATGAGACACATTAGGAGTTAAAGGAAAAAAATGGCACAGTGGTGTTAACAGCCTTCTCTGTTTAGTTTTTTAATTTGGCAGGCTGGAAAATACTGAGGTTGTGCTAAATGCGCTCTCCATTAAATCCAGACATCCAGTGGATACGGATGTCATGTTCCAACTTCTACTCTGTTGCCAGCAGCCAAACTGCCAGATACTCAGGGTAAGAAAGAGATGTAAAATATTTTTTTCTGCCCTAACATGATTTTTTCACTTTTTCCTTTGCCTGTGGTCCTGGCTGTTCTGAGGGAATTCTGTGCTTCACTGGGTGCTTTAATACTGTAGGGTTAAAAATGAAAAAGGGTCAAAAAGAGCCCTTGCAGTCTTTCTTAGAATGTAACTTTGCTCAAGTAAGGTAAAGCCAAAACACCAACACTGAGTTACTAAAGGTCTCCTGTTCTCTGAGAATACTCTCTAAACACATGATTTTTCTGAGTTAGTGGTGTTGTAGCATCTGAAATTGAGCTTGTGGTGCCAAAGGTAAAGAAACTTATTGTGAAATTCTGCTAAAGAAACATTTTAAGTCCAGTTAATTGAAGCTCGACTGGAATAATTTGTAGTCTTCAGTTAACACTAGCTTGCAAAACTCATGTGTAGCTAATTTCGTACTGATTAAATGACACCTACATCAAGGATCCAACTTCAGAATCTAGTATTGGGAAACATATGGATTTCTGTAACTCCTGAAAACATGTAGTTATGCCTTACTGTCACTCACTCATTTCTTTATAGACCCATAATCCGTCAATCTGTACAGTCTTCGGTATGATTTATTCTGAAGTTAAAAGAGAAGTAAACCCACTTTTCTGAAAACACCGATGATTTAGTGGAACCTCTCAAAATAGCTTTAGGCTGATACACAGTAAAATTCCCGTCCTTTTTTAAAGAAACTTGATAACTTTCTGCTACTCAAAAAGAGCCAAGCTGCTATTTAACTGATATATCATTACTTATGGCAGACACACAAAAGAGTTTCACATAACACAAACGTCAGCATTCACAGCTTTAAGTCTCTCCAGAACTTTCACTCTGCTTCCATAAGCAGAGATTAAATCAACTCAAATACTATGTGCTCAGAATGGCTCATCTCATTCAAACAGAGGTGAATCAAGTAGCTACCGACATTACTAAAATGTTTTTTTCACTACGAAATTTCATGCAAGTTCTTCATACCACCCCAAACTATTATCTCACTACATGCTTACTTAAAACACGCAAGTATTTGGAACATACTACAGATCTGCAGTTCTTACTCTATGAGAGAGACAAACTCAGCAGAAATCTGTCAGCAGAAAAATATTGTTAGATGCCTAATAACTGAAATAGTATCTTATCTAATCTTTACTAAGTTAAAGTCGTATTGGAATCCATTACCGTAATTCTTTTCCTCTGTATATCCTTTAGAGAGTGTGTAAGTATAAGCAATTTTCTCCTTACTTCCAGCACTGCTTCTCACATGTTGCACTTCAAAATGGTAATTTTCCACATTGGGATATAAAGCATCTATATGACACAGTTCCAGGAAATGTGTAGCAAACAATGTAAATGCCTAAATAAGGAAACAAGAAGAAAATTTATTGTGGAAATGATCCTGGAATAAATTACAATAAATAAGAAAAATTAAATCATCTCACAGATGGCCAGGTTCTCGTCCAAAACACTGAAAAGCTGTCTTTAAATTACTAAAGCAAACTAAAATCTTTAAGCGATGAGTTCTACCATTGGCAAGGATATCTTTTCCAACTGGGGATTCTCCCACTCCTTTCTCAATAGAAGGAAAAGAATCATAGAATCATAGAATCA
>NW_009233581.1:0-7848 GCF_000690835.1 Fulmarus glacialis | reverse complement strand
GGGGGGCGCGGGCGAGGAGGGAAGGGGGAGGCAGAAAAGTGGGTGAAAGTAACGTGTCGGCTGTATCGTGAAACACGAGACCAGTGTAAATGGTATATCGCAGCGAAACGGTTTCCAGTGGGAGTCCAGGAAGCCTAATTAAAATAGTCACTTGTTTGAAAAAGAAGTTTTAAATTCTCCTGCCAGAGTCCGAATCAGGAGCTCAAACTTGCTCAGACAAAATGTGGATGGTGTACTGAACGCTTTTTAGGAAAGAGGATATCTTTTTTATGTTTGTGTCTTTAATAGCAAAATAGTGCCCCGATCCTC
The DNA here is from genome assembly GCF_000690835.1 of Fulmarus glacialis. Classification (NCBI taxonomy): domain Eukaryota; kingdom Metazoa; phylum Chordata; class Aves; order Procellariiformes; family Procellariidae; genus Fulmarus; species Fulmarus glacialis. The sequence goes on along the minus strand of NW_009233581.1, from coordinate 7,539 downwards.
TGCTGTGACATTTGCACGAACAGTGTTGACTGCGAAATGGCCACCAGAATTGCCGTCAGCGCCTTTGTGAAACTTGGGTTACGGCTCACATCATTTTCTCTCTTGAACCGATTAATGGATGTGTACCAAGATAGTTGGAAAAATAAAGGACATTCTTGTTAAGTGTTGTTATTACTGCCCCTGTGCAACAAGACTTTACAGTAACATGAGAAATGCTAGGTGAAGTGACAGCGCGGAAGTGCTGCCCATGGTGTAGTACTGGCCAAAATCGTAAATAATGACTTCCAAATGAAGGATTTCCTCTGATTTTCATAGAGTGAAAAAGTTCAAGCATTGGTGATGCAGCAGCAAATGTGTGCTTAGTATGCACCACCTCATCGACAGGAGTAGTAAAGAAAAAAACATTATCCCAGATACACAACCCTATGTCTGAACTGGGAAAGCTAAAAAAGAATTGAAGCCTCATCTGTTTAGGTATAACTGGATATGTAGCTGGAAATAAATAGCACTCACACTGTTGTGCAACAAGGCATTCTCTTTTAACGTAATTTGAAGGAGGAGGGTATCTGGTCGTGCTTCTGAGGAACACCACCAATGACCATCCAGAGCAGCGCTTTGGAAAAGATGACTGGCGCGCTGCGTACCAAACCTGATCGCAGAATGTCCTCCGTGGAAAGGCTGACCCCTTTGGCACTTTGTTGGAAATAATCCTGCTCTACTTCAGATTTCTATTCAGCCTTATTATACCGCATATCTGAAATGCTCTGGGGTGATAAACTAGCTCCTCGCTGCATGGCGCAGTCCTGTGCCGGAGATATCTGAGCTAGCTCCGTTACAGGATGCGGCACAGGCTCTGGCAGAAGTGCCGTATCTGCTTCCCGGGCTTGGCTGGCTCTGGAGACCTGACAGTCATTCAGAACTAACTCGAGTAGCTCTACTTGTCATTCTCCTGCGCTGCCTGTCTTCTTTCCAATAACCAGCTGTCCCGCACATTCTTCAGTTAATACTTTCTAGGTCAGATATGGCCTCAATAGGCTATATCATTTTGCCCAGAGCTAATTCTCCAAAAGCGGTAGGAAAGTCTTTGAATACGTTGCAGGATTTTCCAGGAACTGCTGCTCAGCAAAGAAAATTCAGCTGATCATAAGTCTCTCGAAAAACGCTTGCAGGGAAACTTCATTCCTCGGGGATGGATGCTGGGGTAGTATTACAGTAGACTTGGAAAGGTCTACTGGCCTTCATCACTGCAAGTGAAGAACAAATGGCAGAAAATACTAGTAATTCTCAAATAACTGAGATAAGCAAAAAGAGCATTAGAGGAAATAATTTAAAAGCAATTAAAAATAAGTCTGTATTATTGCCCATTATATAAGCTATCAGGACATCCCAGCAATTTGGCAGATTTCAAGTTAATTAACTTTCTGATAACTTTACAGGTTATTTATAAAAAACCCAACAATATTTGAAAAGCCTGAAGTTATGGCCTTTTATGTCAACAATTTTCCTTTGAACTGCCAGCTTGCCTATGTGGTTTGAAACGGCAGAATGAAGTAAAAACAGGTATGTGGGGTTTTTTTTAGAAACTGTTATGCTCCACTGAATTTCCTGTGCAGAAGTGCTGTTGCTCATCTGTACGTATGATTAACTTTTGCTCCCTGTAAGTGTTACCAGACCTGTAACCAGGCAAACACTGCAGCAGATGGCCAGTGCCAGTATTGGTGTTTCTGGTCTGGGTGCTTAATGAGATCTGAGAGTGTAATACGAGCCTCTTTCATTTTGTCTGTCTCACATGGCAGATGTACTTCGTGCAAGTGCTCTTGTTGCTCAAGGTCGCAGATTCATCAACCAAAAGAGCCCTTCCCATTAATCTTTTGCCTGCCCATGAGAGTTTTTATACCTCTCGGGAGTTGCCGTGTCCCATGGAGTGCCGTTGTCCTGAGTTTGGGACAGTACTGCTGTTAAAGACAACCAGGTTAAAGCAGAAATTAGTCCCTTTTTTAAACACAATGTTAAATTTACCATACTCTGAGCTTAAGTTTTCATTCATTAGCCCTAAAACAAAAATACCTTTTTGTGCTGTGGAATAAGGCTTCAGCTGGGCCAAGCCTTGCTTGAGACACACAACCATGTGTCCCACAATACGAAGGTGAATGTCCTACGACATTTCTGACCTTATACGCAGAGCCAGAACCATTTGCTGTGAGTAGTTTAAAAATTCTTAGCACCCCTGCCATCTCCGCTCTTCACGGCGGCATCCAAGGCAGGAGCTGGGGAGCGTGCCTGGCAGGACTCGGGCAGTGCTGCTTGCTCCATCTTACCAACACTTACAGCTGTTGTGAGGTCCTGTTGCCTTCGCGCACTGACACAGGGATGTGAAACTTGTGGTAGAGAGTTGTCTTTGTGGCTGAGCTATGGTACTTTTTGCTTTGTTTAAATCGACAAATTTGGTGAAGCTATGCTCTTTAGAAATATCTATATATGGTTGTACAGTAGAGGCTTGTTTGACTTCTAAATTCTTTGTGGTAAAAGATACATCCTTCATCCTGCATGGCTCATACATGATGGGTGAGCTGAAGAGACATCACCCCATCCTGAGAGAGAGCAGGTACAGAGCTGTCGTGGTTTGTGAAAGCTCCTGTGTCTGGGCTTACAGAAGAGGTGAACAAGGAAAGGCTCGGTGCTCTCCGCTCCCCCACTTTCTGTGCCCAGGAAATGTGAAAAAAATGTAACTGGAGGCAAGAAATGAAGCAGGGGAGGAGAGCAGAGTTGTGGCAAAGCAGGGGAGGTAATGAGGAGGAAAGAAGGGAGTAACTGGGAGGAGGAGAGGGATCCCAAATAGGAGGGCAGAGCTTAATTATGGTCTGTGTTTCAATATATCCAGGTAGAGAGACAGGGATCTGAACTGCAGGATAGCTCCCGTGGCTATTGAGATCAGTGGGATCACTGCTCTGAACATGGGACATTCCTAAAATAACAGGTACTCTGAAAACTGAGGACTTGGAGCACTCATATTGTACATCTAAAATCATTGCATGCTTAATGATTTCAGCCTTAAGTTTTATGGCCTGTTCTCCATCTACCGAGTGAATGTAAGAGCATCTTCTGTCACAGTTGGATAGTAAAGATAAATCTTTGATGTTTATTGAGCATTAAAACTACAGTGAAAGCCCCATACAAAAAGCACTGAGGCAATTAATATTCCTGCTTTCCTCTGCATGGAATTGAGTTCAGTGGTTTCCAGAATACTTGTATATAAAAAGATAATTGAAAACTCCCCTTATGCATATCCACAACAGAGCTGAATTAAGGAATTTTAATCCTGGGATGGCACAATTTGTAGGTAAGGGCTTTGCAGCCTTAGCATTTCTTTAATATGCATTGTTACACAAAAATGGTCTAAGTACTTAAAAAGAAGTTGAATATGATCAAAAGCTTTCTTTCTAGAAATATCTGCATTTAGTATGAAGACTTCCCTAGTGAGAGAAGAATTTCTCACTCCTTTTTGCCAGTTATGGATACTAATACTTAGCTCTGCCACCACCTGAGATGCTTATGCCATGGTTAGATGACTGTTACAATTACTTAGATACTTGATCTGTTATCAAGACTGTAACAGTTTAAAATGTGTGCTGAATCTTGTTCTTTACCTTAAGCTTGCAGGTCTACGGAGCATTTAGACAGTAATATTTTCTTGCGGGTGCATTTGTGCTATGCTGTAGTAGTAAAGTAACAGATCTAAGAATACCGTAATTCTTACTTGTCCTAATCAAATATTAAAATCTGAGCACTGTTAAGAAGCTGGAATTGTGAATCATGATGTTGTTTTCCTCATTGTCATTTTTTAGGTACAGGCTGATTCTTACAAATTTTTGTCTCTAGAATCACCTCTCCAACTCTTGGTTACCTTTCTCCAAGAAGATAACTATCTTTTCATATTAAAATTAAGTTAATGATATGAAAGAAAAAGTAAAAGGTATGACCTGCATGCATTCATTACACAGGCAGAGCTCCTGGTTGCATCCAAAGCACTGCAAAAGGAGCACAAGGCTTTGCCTTTCATGTAGAGCTTTTATGAATGTGAGTGAATAGTGAAAATTGCTACAAAATACTTGAATGCCCAGTTATGGAGTCACAACCGAGAGGTTAAATGCCAAATAATGGCATTATTGATGTAAGATGGAAGGATTCTCAGTAGTGGAAAGCCAGCTGCTCAATCTACCCGTCCAGCTTTTTGGTCCTTTCTACCATATCCTCTTCTCTTTGTACCCCTTTTGGCGGTTTTTTCCCCTTCTTCTGTCAGCATCTTCTTTTTCATCTTTATTCATTGTTGCTTTCTATGCTTTTCTCTAGCAACAGAAACATATTTACTTGCAAGCTGATCCCATCTGTGCTCCTGCACTGTAAAGCTTTCCCCTACCGTGGCACTGCATGTCTGATTTGGTTTCGTACGACTGCTGGGAAGCTCCAGCCTTCAGGAGTGCCAGGATTGCACACCGCGGATCAGACAGGCAGGATACTGCTGCCCGGGCATGGTTTTAAAAAACAAGAGGGTGCGCAGTTTCTTGTGTAAGAAAATGCAATAATACTATAATCATTTGATGCCTGATAGTTCACTGGAATGGAAGGCTCCTGAACTTAATTGGGTCTCTTACGCTTGCATGGTTTCCTACTCGTGAACCAGAATAGATGGGGACTATAACTCAAATATACACTAAGCTGTCCCTGCTGCAGTCTCATACCTTGCAAATTAAGTGGGATCAGGACTCAGAAGAGATAACTAAGGAGACCTATGTCCTGGAGGAAATTACCATGAATTACAAAATGATGGTTTCTCTCTTAATAAAAAATGAACTAATGCTCCGGTGTGATGCTATGGAACTCTTCAGCTTATGAAGGTACTATCTTTCAGGAACTATATATGTTAATCCAGCTGTCATGCATAAATTCTCATTTGGGGCCTGATCTAATTCCCATTGAAGTAGAGATGGACTCAATCTACTTAAATTTCTCCGTGCAGTTTCACGGCTTTCCACTATCTTCATCTGTTGTATCACATTACTGTGCGTGGGTAGAGTTGCCACATTCCACCCATGACACAACTGTTTCAGTGGCAAGTGAAGTGATATGTGCATATGGTACATGCAGTCTTTACACAAACCGTATGCTTTCAGGCAGCTATCTATGTAATTGGGGGAAGTTATGGAGCTGCTTGAACATAAAGTTCATTTGCTACATTATTAGAAGACGTTGCAAACTTCGTTTACCATTACCGTGACCTTACTTTTGATATTTGAGGGACAGAATGAGTGATTTAGTGTTTACTTTTGTAAATTAGTAACTCAGTTTAATTAATTTGAATAACAATAAAATGGTTGCATGAAGCTTTTAGAATCTCTATAATTTTCTTATTTCTTGCATCAAACCTTAGGCACAAATTGTACTTACATAATAGTAAGTGACTTCATACAATTTCCAGTTACAGTTATGCATAGTCTTCCTTTTGCTACCTGTTACACATTTCCAAGATGTTAAATGTCCTCATTGCTGAATGGTTTGTATAGGAGATCATTATTTATCTGAAGAGTTTTGGCTAGGACAGTCTCTAGCGGGGAAAAAAAAACCTCCACTGAATTTATAAACTACACTTTAATCATGGGGCTATTACAGGCACTAATATTCTTTTTTTTTTCATTGGTAGTTACAAAAAAAACCCCCAGAATGACTGAATAAATTTAGCTAGTAAAGTGTGGATATTGCTATATTATCTGAATCAACAAAATACCTTCCTTAGGACACCAGGTTTGCAGAGAGGGGGGACAACATAGTATTGGGCGAAACACCAACACAGCCAAAATAATTAAAACTGCCCTGGCCTTCCCAAGCCTGTCGCAGTTTGCTCTGAAAGCAAACCTCCACTAGGTTGGTTTGGAAGTGATCGTTTCTAGAAGCACGTTTACCCCAGTTTTATCTGACACCATTTCTGTTCAGCTAACGTGCTGGAGCTGTAACTGCAAAGGAATAAAAAGGCCAATCCAGCATCCGTGTAAAGTAGAAAGGCAAGAGGTATTCAGAGAAAAAGCAAAAAGGGGAATAAGTTAATGGCAGTCCAGGCTTTACAAATATGTTTCAAGGGCTCTTCTCTTACTTTCAATCTGCCATAAAGAGAGGAAAGAAACAATCTATGGTGAAATAAAAATGAGCAAAGGAAGAAAATAACGTGTGCTAAACCCATTTTTTTCAAAACCTCAATGGCATTTCTCTTCCGCTGCACTCCACATCTATCCGTAGGCTTGAGCCAGTGAGCGGATGCTGGGTTACTTCACTCTCATAGCATGAACTCGTACTCCTTGCTATTCTCAATCTGTCACATTCAACAATCACATGCGAAAATGACTCAAGCTGCCAGTTGTCTGCGTGTTGTGCTCGTTGAGCATTTGCCAGTTCCTCAGGAGCAGGCTTGGTATTGAAAGCCACACTTTTGGAAACGTGATTTAGCCTGAGGCTGCTGCATTAGGCTCAAACATTTTGATTTTTATCCTACAACTTTTTGTCCCTTTTTTCATCTTGCAGCCCAACATTTCTGGACACAGAGGAAACAACAGCAGGTCAGATCGGTGGCTTGTTCAACATGGCATTTCACCCCGACGGAAGGCATTTATTCAAAGTGCCTAATATTTTGGAAGGAGCAGAAAAACCCTCAATGCACCACACCAATCACTGGCTGTAAACGTTGGACAAATTTTCTTCCTGTCACCTGCAGTGATCACCCAAGAAGCAGGCAATGATTTTCATCTATTTCTGAGCAAATGCCGTTTCGTGGTGCAGCCTTTTAGCCAGCATGGCTGTAGACACTGAGTCAGCCCCCTTCCCTTTGCAGCAGTGAACACCCTGCCTTCGTTCAGCTCACTGAGGTCTCCCGGCGCTGCCAAATGTGCCGGGCACACTGTTTGCTCACCACAGCAACAGAAAAAGATTAAATACATTCTTTGTATTTGTGAGCTCTGGGCTGTTATTCTCGCCAGCCTTAGGTGACTTATTGCTTCAGATCTGCGTTGCTAGTTTGGACTTGATGGCCTGGTGGGGATGTGTGGAAATGAAGTGACCTGTACAGAAGTTTGTTTATTTAAACCCGTATTAATTCAGCGAGTCTTTTGCCGTTGTTTGCCATGCTGGCTGGCTGTAACAGCAGCAGCCCGTCAGTGATGTGCCAGCGGGTGATGACGGGCCCCAGGAGAGTGCTCGGGACGCGGGCGTGTGGAGCTGCCCTTGCTGGTTTTCCCTCTCGGTACCTCCATCTGCATCCACGGATCTGACATCGCATGAAACTGCTCCAGCCCGGGCACCTTCCTGACCTTCCCTTCAACCTCGTCTCCTAATTCTGCCCTCGATGCTGCTCTTTATTGAGCATAATTCCACAAAGTCTCAAACCCTCTCCTCAGCGTGCTCCCTGCCCTCTGGGGCTGTCCCTGCGCAGGCTGCGGTGCTCCCGGTGCTCCAGGAGCGGGGCACCAGCCGCGGTGCCGCCCGAGCTGTGGCGAG
>NW_009233580.1:0-6754 GCF_000690835.1 Fulmarus glacialis | reverse complement strand
AATATATTAAATATAATTTCCAGTTAGTTCTGCCAAAGTCCAAAATCGTGGCTAATGTCAAATCCGTTAGCTCAAACCTACAGAACAGAATCAGCTCTTCTTTTAATCGAAGTCTTATTTAGCCTCAGCTCTCGCCCCTAAAGTCAAGGTGGCGGTTTGGTTTTTGCTGTATTTAGCAGAGGATTTATATTGAGCCAAACTGATGAAGGAGTACCAGACAAACAGTATGACAACCAAGGTTTTGTCGGTGTAACACCCTCTGTCAGAGATTCTGCAGTTTGTAAACACAGACTTCTCCAGTGCTAGAACACCTGACAGGCCTTGCCCAACTAAAGTTCTGAAACTTGTTGCATCGCTGTCAGGTTAATTTTTGCAGGTTTTTTCCCCATCTGACATGCTGGAAAATGGCCGTTTACTTCAATATTTTTGCAGAAAATGTTGTGTAGTTGAGGTTTCTGAATTAGGAGATTAGGCTCTTGATACACTCATTTGAATCTCCATAAATCTGATTAGGTACCTGTAAATGGTACCTAGTGGTCCAAAAGCCAGCTTAGGTACAGTGTGCAAGTGCTCCTTATGATTAGAGGCCATGCATGTTGGCTAAGGACTGTTTTGTCATTTATCCTGTATCAGCATCAGACTGCAAGGAGAGATGGGCACCTTTTCTTCACTGAGGCGGTGTTCTACATTGGTAGTTCTTGTTCACAGAAGGATGGGACTCTATCCATCTTCTATAGACTCCTCTTTATCACTCAGGTGGTTGAAAAATTTAACACCTCACAAAACTGATAGTCCATATGAGATTGTCCTTTGTACACAGGAATCAATTATCATCCTGTTTTTCTGGACTAGTTTGTCAGACTTAAATTGGTTATAATTGAAATGCAGGCATTTTAAACTTTCAGAATGAAATGCAGAACACTAAGTTCACTGGTAAAAACTGCTGCTGCTAGAAAGGGTAAAGGGTAGCATCACAATATATTGCATCACTCATGCGCTTCTAGGCTTCCTTGCATTTCTAGCCACAGAGTTTGCATTGTTTTTTCCCCTCTGTATTTAATAATGTAAATAATAGTAAGTGAGGTGTTCCACCCCCAGTTATGATAGAGGAATATTACATTAAAATGATGGATGTAAATACATAAGCTTTTCTGCATTTTAGAGCTCTGCGTGTCTGTGGCATCAGATAGTTCTCCTATTTTAGCTCTGCATTAGATTGCCTTCTGAATAGAGGTCTGCTGAAAAGCAAGCTTAAAATCTCTGAATGACCTAGATGATAACTTATATAACTAGCTATCTTTTATTTAGCAAGTTAACAAATTACATGTATTTGATTTGGACAGGAGAATTTCAGAGTGCAATAGATTTATAAGTATACAGTATCTGGTGCGACGCTGTAAACTGAATCAGGTTCATGAATACAGTTACTTCAAACTCATATCAGTATAACTGAGATGGGAGTGTGGACCTGCCTTCTTTTGGAAATAGAAATTTGAATTTCAAGCCTGATCTCTGCAAGTCAACCATTTCCTTTTTTTTTTTTTTTAATTTCAGTGTTAGGCTATGTACTACTATAAGTAAATTTCAAATGCATCAGTATGCTTTATTAATGTGAATGGTGAGTATCCATTAAAAAATAACACCATGCATCCAAATCCAGCACAGCACTCAGAGTTTATAACCTGCTTCGGCCTGAGACTATGAAAGGTTTGGGCCGAATATTATGCTTGTGTTCAAAGTAGTTCATATCCTGTAAAGAAAAGAGGGTTAAAGTAACTTTCTTTGGCATATAAATGTTTATTTCTAGTTAAAAAATAGCTATCAAAGTTTTAAAATTGTAACCATGAAGTAACCGTGTTTAGTTTGTACATTCCTGGTGCTCGAAATACAATCACTTTAGTGTTCAGAAACATTCAGAGTAAAGTGCAGTTGTAAGAGAGAAGGATGGTAGGTAGTGTTGCAGCCCAACATAGAGGGCAAATTTTAGCTGCCTGCAGCGTTGCTACTACAGAGCTGAATGGATAGTTTTCTGTGTTGGAAAAATTGCTTCATGTATCACCATTTTTTTGGATAATCAATAAACTCCTGATTATCAGAAAAAACAGCAAGAGCTGGACTTTTTAATTGAAAACAGAACATATAGTAATATACCACAAATGACCATGTATTGTAAGTAAATACCAGTACTCACTTTTGCGATGAGTTAGGAATGAGACCCCTCAGTTGTCCATGAAGCGCGTCTTGAATATTGCCAGATGAATACAGCCCAATTGGAGAATTATAGGAGGAGCTCACTACCTGTCTTTTGTCATCAATATTTGCTGCTGCAACAAAAGGCTGGGCCCTTCTGTTGTGAGCTGTACCAATAGGCTTGAATTCCTGTACGTGATAGGCAGACAAAATACACAAAGCTACAATGCACACCAAAGCTACTAATGAGTAAATCTGACAACATCAGTATTGTTAATCTGCGTTTTTTACTTTTGCGACTGTTATTTTTTAACTGGTGCAAGCATACTATATTTTTCCATGAATTTTCTATATGCTACTTAAGCCATACACATTAAGAGACTATTATTTTCCTGTCTCAGGGCAAACAGAAGGCATTCCACATTTGTAAATAGTGTGCAACTTTAAGAAGAAATGGGAGGGATGAATATTATAGTAACATGTTGTATTGTTCTCTAGATTTTGCACTGTTTACATTCTTCTTTTAGAAACATTTGGTGTGTAGTTAGCTTAATTGCTTTGCTTTAGTGCTAATCTCTGGATTCTGCTTTTTTGTCACATACTGATGGAAGGACTCGCAAAAGTATGAAGGTTTTGTTGCAAAAGTCTTGCCTAGAAAACACATAATTTTTAACACTTCTTCTAACTGAAATAGTCTTGAATGCACATCAGATTGAGGACATTCTTCTTTGAAGCATACCTGTGTGTCAAAAAATGTGATGCTGTATAACTTAAAGATAATACGAAATCATCATACATAAGTAAATCCCAGAAAAGGGTAAAGTGGAAATCATTCTGCCTATGTTTGTTTATTTCTGGAATGCGATTTTGTTTATTGTTGGCCCAGATAATTTCCTCCAGTTGTGGAATTCATAGGGATAAGATCTGGAAACAAAACCTCTGATGACCTTTCAGATAACTTACAATGTTATTCTGTAGTGAATGGCCAGGAACGATAAAGACTGTTGACTGTGTGAAAATTCGCTTATTTGTATTATGCATATTTAGTACAGTCTCCTTCGAGTCCCTGTCAGCTCAGGTCCATCCCTAATCCACAGAAATACAGACTTTGGAAAAAATAGTGTTGTCATCTGCTGAAGGTTTTTTTTCCCCTTCTGCCCTAGTGGGTGAAGAGCATTTGCTGCTGTAGTCTATCACCTTTTCCTGATGTCCTGCAGTGCTCTTTGGAGACAGTACTGTGAGAGCACTTGAACTTCCATCCACATGCAGTAAAAAGCTCTTGTTCCTAACAAATAGGTTTCTACAACCTGAATTGGTCTCTTCTTTAGAGACTGGAACTTGCAATGTCAGGTCATTAATACTTCAATTTTCATAGAAATCTTTGCCAATTCTCTGATTTGGCTTTGGTTTTGAGTGTGATAGGTGTACTAGGAATACATCTACAATACTATAGACCATTTCTGTATTTATGTTGCTACCCCACTGTGTCATATGACCTGTAGACAGTCTAAGTGCTGATACTGCTGAATGAGATTTATTTCAACTTGTTGAAGATTGTGTCTTAGGTACCAGAGGTTTTGGCTTAATCACTGTGTATGGTTTACACTCTCTGGTATTTGCTATCACGTATTTTTAATGATGACACACCCACCATCTTCAGTTTGAAAATTATTCAGGTGCAGTTGTGGTCTTTCACTTATGTCTTGCAAGCTGTACAAACTAGTGTCCCTATTCTGCTAAATAAAACTCTAAACAAAGTGTTTTTTTGATGCAGAAATGCCTTTTTAAGATCACCTTTAGGAATAGGAATGCTAGAAAAAATTTCCAGTTAGAACAAATACAACCTATTACCAAAAAACAAAAGAGATATTTCAGTACTCAAATCCACAGAATAAACCAAGATAATAAGAGCAGATTAGATAAGCATGGACATGTTTTTGACATCTGTAGATTTTTATTCATTCCTCAGAGCATCATTTCCTTTCTCAGACAATATCAAGTCTCTGTTCAAAGTTTTGGTGAATAATTTATAAAAATTATGAAAACCTGAATGTGAATTGGCCCTTTTGTTTTTGTTTAAAACAATCTCAGAAATATATTTAGGAACAGACCTAAAGAGAACTCATGGTTATATAGAATGTGCAACCAGAAAAGGCAAACAGTAAAAAGCAGTTTTATTAAATGAAAATGTTTAGCAGCATTGCACTGTAAGAGGCTACTGAAAGCGGCAATCAGATAAATGAGCACAAAGATTTTACTTGCATTTCCTTGTTTCTGTCTGATAGAACCGGGTTGCAATTAACAAAATGTATTAGTAAATGGAAATAGTCTACTAGTGTTTAGAATCATGACTACTTAATGAAAGATATTAATGTCAAAGTATTTAAAATTGATTTAAATCCATGTATGATACAACACAAACAAAAACAACCATGAACATTGTAATTTCATCCCCTTTTTTTTATTTCTTGTTGACAAATGAACAGCACAGAAGACATGTGGCACCATAGTAGCATGTTTACAACATAACAGTTGTGAAACAAGTATTTGCAGTTAGTTAGACTTAAATTCCATTTTTTTCTTAACTCATCTATTCATATAAAATGTCAGTGACGGAACATACAGCAGCAAAAATAGTCCAGCTCTTGTGTTTATTGGATCTCATTGAATCTGTGAAAAGTCCTCCTTTAGTTCAAAAGCTAAATGAGAACTGGAGGTCGTTGAAATTCCTAATCAGGAATATTTGAGAATTACAGTATTTAATTTCTTAATTTTTTTCTAGCTGACTTATGTCCTTTTTGCAGGGCTAACTACATTTTGCATTGATAAAGGTATCAGGAATAGAATGAATGGAGCCCCCAAAGTCTGTCAAAATGCATCCGACACAGACCATATGATGGCATTCCTTGGGGATAACTGCTATGACAGTACGCAGAAGTTTACATTTGGGAGGTATCATGTGACTAAAATCTTTATCTCTGAATGCTGTTATGGAAAAGGGGGTAGGTCCTCAAAACTAGACTAGCACAACTATATTCTTTCAAAACTTGATTATAAGTGGTAATAGGCTATAAACTTACTTTTTAGAATAGTGGTTTTGTTGTTTTTTCTTTTTTAGATTTTGATACTTATCTATGTGTATAGTATATTTATATCTCCCAGGAATGTATAATGTCTTTCATGGCCAAAAGCCTAGTCACACTGAACAAAATATTCAAAGGCAAAGATAGAAGCAAAAAAGAAAAGCCCAAATAAAAACAATTCAAGAAATTGTGGTAATGGAAACAAATTCATTTTAGATGAGGTTAAAGGGATTGTAACTGAGAAAAAAATTACAGGTCATAGTATTGTTTTACATTGACAATACAGCAGAAAGCATTTAAAAAATAATTTTATAAGATACAGTTTGCCATTTAGATTGTTTTATTTTCTCTTCCTAATTATATTCTTTGAGAACCTTATGTTCTAAGTTGCTTTTATACAGAATACAGTGTGATTGTATTAGCAATACTTCAAGTAGTCTAATGTTTCCTATTATTTATCCATCACGCTATAGGTTGCTCCAGACAAATGAAATTAGGGGGCTGGTTTTTATGTGGGAATGTGTAGCTTTCAAGAGTGGCTCTCAGTCAGCCACTTATTGCTGTAAGTTATTTACTAGAATTGTTGCCTCAGTTTCCTCTTCCCAGAGGAAAAAATAGTGAGAGCTTTCATTGTGCTATAAGAATTGCCTGTATCAATCTCCAAATGACTCTTTGGGGATGCTCAGCCTAAGGCAAAAGTTTGCTACAGTGTAAAGGTTCCTTGTTCCACAGCTGCAAGTAGGCACAGTATTTAGTTGTTTATCAGTTTTCACATAACCATCTCCAAGCATCTGTAGAATAATTTTCATTCATTCAAGCTAAAGTAAGCATTCTTTGGCCAAATATTTGGCCAAATTGCTGAACGATTTAAAATATGTTTTACTTTCATTTATAACTATGTTTTATTAGCTTGATATAGGTATTAGCTTGATAGGTATTAGATACTTACTAAGACGACTGTGTAAGTCTGCATATATTATTGTTATTTAGTTGGCTTATAATGTATTTTAAATTATTGACTTCCCTTTGTGAAACTTCTTTAGTGAACTTTAAAATGTCTATCTGGCAAAAGTGAAAAAAATCTGACAACATTTATAACATCTATGCCCTTTTAAGTAATTTTAATTATTATATAAATGGAGGGAATGCTTTTTATAGAACTCAATGATTTTCCATTTCTGCACACCAGTCAACGTCTACAATACTTTTGGATAAAAGTGGTTTACACTTGAAGGAATACTATACTGCTTTTGGATTTTTCTCAATTTGTCTGGGCTTCAATGCCTTTATTTATTGTTGGACTTCAGCAAACTCTAATATGACCTAAACAGCACAGGTTATAGTTGTGCAATAATTTGTCATCTGAGGTTAAAGGAACTTTGATGTTGTACTGTTTTCACTACTGGTATACACACTGCTGGGTCTTGTGTGTTGTGACTAAATATGCAGTAAAATTTAATTTAATTTAATTTAATTTAAAA
>NW_009233579.1:0-16223 GCF_000690835.1 Fulmarus glacialis | reverse complement strand
GATCCCATCCGGCCCCATAGACTTGTCAGTGTCCAGGGTGCGCAGCAGGTCGTGAACTGCTTCCTCCTGGATTATGGGGGGTTTATCCTGCTCGCCATCCCTGTCTTCCAGCTCAGGGGGTTGAATACCCTGAGGATAACTGCTCTGACTATTAAAGACTGAGGCAAAGAAGGCATTAAGTACCTCAGCCTTTTCCTCTATGTTTTCATTTTCTCAAACACTCTTATGGCACATGTCTAGGAAAACATTTCTAGGAGCTTGAAATGTGCACTTGGTTTGTTGGATCTTTCTTTGGAAATCCATGCAAAACAGGATTGAGTTCCCCTAATGCATAAAATACTCAATGTTGAGTGCAAACTTAGTAAGTGTTGCAGTTTTTTGACAATGCACAGTATTTCTGAGCAGATACAGATACTCACTTTCCATATATCTGTTCAAAATACTTTTGAAATTCCATTATAATAGTTTTATACTAGTAGATCACTTGCCTTGTGTTGAGAGAATTTTTTTTAATCCACTTGAATTATGTAAATGATTATACCCTATACCTAATTTAGCCTTCACCAGAGCTAATATTAGTGCTACTTTCTTGCTTTTTCCATTGGGCTCTTTCTTTACTATGGAGCTGTTTTGGGATATCGACTGGGACTTGGGTGTGAACGGCTACTCTGCAAGACAGGACTTCAGTGTGTCTAGCTGCTGCTTCTGTGATAAGTTGCTCCTAATAAAGGCACTAGGACTTCTGTGATCATACTGCCTGGTTACCAGGGCTGTGGTAAGCCGAGATGCTCAATGATGCTTTCCTGCAGACTTGTGGGAGATACGATCTGTTTTTTGGGGGGTACAAGTGAAGGATTATGAGAAGGCTTTGAGAGGACTGCCTGAGCTCTGGTGGTTTAGTTTGCATCTGGACTGCCAAGTGGATGTTTAGCCTCTCAAAAAGAGTGGTCTGCCTGACTGTAGCCTGACCTTCAGATTTATGGGAAGAGATTTATGTGTGCATAAGGGAAGATGGCTGTGTATAAACTTTAACATTACTCCACTGAATTAACATATTTAAGACTATAAAACATCTTTCACAATGATAGAGTGTTTATGTTTACTTACTGATTTATAATGATTCTGAGAGTAAATGTTCATTAAACCTTTGCAATTAGGAAACTTTTCTATTTGCTTGTAATGGTGACTCTAAATACTGTCTGATAAGTGTCGTTGTAGTGAGTGTTACACTTGTCAAACAGTGCCTTGAAATGTGTTCTTTTTTTCCTGAATACTGTTGAAAATCATTATTCATTTATTAAGTGCCAAAAGTGCATTATTGCAGTATGAAGAACAGAATAAGACTCAGTTTGGCTCCAAGGAGATTACAAGACAGCAGATATTTAAAGGAATAAATATACTGGGCGATTCAGATGTTCTGACTGGCAATAGTGTCATTATTTTCTCTTCATCTGTCCTCCCTCGTAGCTCACATGAAAGACGATGAATGGGTAAAACACTTTTATCTAGGCTGGTGAGTGCTGCAAAAGAAAGATTTGGCCTGGGACACATGGGCTGTCTACGTGTGAGAGTAAAAGGGAGGCCTAGGTATTTAGTTCTAAAAACTGAGTTTTCCTTCATTACTGTGCCACCTGTACAGCAAGAAGGCTGCAGTGCTCACAGCTCGTTTAGTGGCTGGAGAAGTGATTTTGGTATGAGGACTATAAATTTTATTTCTGACGAGCTGTATGACCTTAGGGAATTTATTTTATTTATCTGGGCTTCAATTCATCCAACTATAAAAAGTGGAAAATAATGATTTTCCACCTTTCCAAAGTGCTTTGAAAGCATTTTAGGTACCATTTACGGAATATGCAAAATATTGGTGATATTCAAACTGACTGAGGTAAACGCCTTATCTTCTTACCGATCCGTTGGGATATCCAGCTGTCTTAACTGGATTTTAAGTGCATCTCCAAATACTAGTATTCATAAATCAGTTTCAGAAAAGTTTTCAAAGCTGTACTTCATGATCACATTTGGTATAATTCTTAACAAAAATGAAAGCCCAAGGTATTTCTTTTTAATTTCATTAACTATTCCTCTGTAGAGTTTAGCTAATGAATTTTAAAGGCTGATGGGCCTTCAAATGGTCATTGTCTAGTCTGAACTCCTGTTTAAAATTTACCTTGAGTCCAGTGGCTCTGCTTGAATGATAGATTATCTTTCAGAGGGAAAAAACCAGATAGAAAAAACAAAACCTCATTCTAGTCCTGGTTTAAACATTTCTAATAATAGAAAATCCACTACAAACTTTGGTAAATTGCTTTGGGGTTAATTGTGTTCACTGCAGAAATATGTACCTTTTCTCTAGTTTGAATTTGCTTAGCTTCAGCTGAGGTTTCAGTGTTAATTCTTGTATTGATTTTAAAACGTGAAAATTCATTTTTACTTTTAACAGGAAATGGGTCTGAGTTTCAGTACACTGTGGAATAGAAACAATGTTGAAGTTATTTTTGTGTGAAATAATTTTCCTGTTATTCAGTCAGCTCTACTATTATCCTGAAATAGTTTTGCCATTTTTTAACTCTGTGTCATTTCTTGGGAATAGAAGTCAAACTTATGCAAGAGTAAATTTCATAACTCTTCTTCTTTCTTTTTCATGAATATTTTGTTACTTCATTTGCTTTTCTTCAATCCAGTACCTCCACAATTCTATTATTTTCATTAAAGCACCATCAGTGGTATACATGTCATTTCTTTTTAATTCCATAGAATGAATATCAAAAGGTCTTTACAGAACTGATGGGGTTATGTGGTTAAAATTAGAGGCTGGATAATAGCAGCACTTTTTCTGGAAAAAAGCAGAGGGCTTCTGCCTTCGTTCAATTTTGCATTAAAAATACACTGGTATAAATACACATGAACTTTTTTTAAAGAAATTTTGGCAAATTATGACCACTAAATTATGTTATATAGAAGAATGAAATAGTTTATAAATAGTAGATAAAACAAATACTTGCAAAGATCAGGTACATAATTGCCCAGTGAAGAAATGTATAGGGACTGAAAGCGACTGAGGTATATAGAACTGAAAGCATGGTTTGTTTGCATGTACTCATGCTCACACAACCAACTGATTTTTCTGAACCAAGCCTAAATTGGATTACAGGTAGACCCTCCCTATTGTAAACTGTTTTGAAAAACATCAGGACATATTAATCTTTGATGTTATGGTATCAAATGTACTAACAGGATATTATAATTCAGAGTATATAATGATAATAATGCAGAGATACATAAAACTAGAATGAATTATTTTCTAGGTGATCCCCAGTAATGCTATTTGCATATGTGCTGTTGCATATAAATTAGGGCACAACTGTTTTGAGGGGAGAGGGTATGTGTAATTGTTGGTAAAAGAAATGTCAGCAATTTGGTGAAAAGAAGGTTAAGGAGTACTGACTGAATACCAGGTGGGCTGTTCACTGGTAGAAGTGGCTTCTCATTTGTGTTGGCGAAGTGCCCCTAGACTTGATGGCTCCAGTTTTTATCTGCTGTCTGAGATAGCGCTGGAGAATCAGTCCTGAAAGACTAGTTTCAGACCATCTGGAGCCAGATGGCCAACTTCAGACTTCTACAATTTAAAGGGCAATTTATTGGGCTTATTGAAGTCTAAGTGAGCTTTGCCATTGATTTCAAGGAGGGACATGAATTTACACAGGGTTTTGGGTTCAGAAGTATTACCAGGTTAGAAATCTTTTAGGATAGAAGGTGAACACTCTAAGAGAAAATGTGTGGGGGCTGTACTGGGAATGAGAATCTGGATTTTCCAAGAGCAGATGGTGAAAAATCTCTTTGCTGCTAGCTGGTGCCTGAGTTTGAATTGCACTACTTTACTGTTAAAATCCAGTCTATTCAAAGTCTGTCTGCATGAATTGTAGATTTCTAAATAAAAGTGTAATAGGATAATTTAGTAATTTGGTGTCTGCTGTCTACTTACTTTCTCTCCTAAAAGAAATTACCAAGATCCAAATACACTAACCACTCAGTGCCATGACTATAGATATTGCTGAGTGATTCTTACTGTATTCATTGGTAAATCATAGAATCATAGAATCATTGACTCATTAAGGTTGGAAAGGACCTCTAAGATCATCAAGTCCAACCGTCAACCCAACACTACCATGCCCACTAAACCATGTCCCTAAGCGCCTCATCTACACGTCTCTTAAATACTTCCAGGGATGGTGACTCCACCACTTCCCTGGGCAGCCTGTTCCAAGGCCTGACCACTCTTTCAGTAAAGAAATTTTTCCTAATGTCCAATCTCCCTTGGCGCAATTTGAGGCCATTTCCTCTCATCCTATCACTTGTTACTTGGGAGAAGAGACCAACCCCCACCTTGCTACAACCTCCTTTCAGGTAGTTGTAGAGCGCGATGAGGTCTCCCCTCAGCCTCCCCTTCTCCAGACTAAACAGTCCCAGTTCCCTCAGCCGCTCCTCATAAGACTTGTGCTCCAGGCCCTTCACCAGCTTCGTTGCCCTTCTCTGGACACGCTCCAGCACCTCAATGTCCTTCTTGTAGTGAGGGGCCCAAAACTGAACACAGTATTCGAGGTGCAAAACTATTGTTTTTCTTGGGTATTTTGACTCTCTAAGTTTTATTCACCTTGTTTACTGAACTATCAATTTACCATGCTTTTGCAAATTGAATTATCTTCTGTTCATGATTCTTCCATTTAAAAGTCCCTGCAAAAATCAACCCTAAAATATTAGAATTACAAATTTTAAGTCCTTCCTTTGAAATAAGGTGAGTAATTCAGGGGGACACAGGGCTAAATTCAGGGCTAAAGGAAGAATTGAGAAAGGAAGTCCATACATTGAAAAGAATGGTGAGTTAAGTAGCAAAAACTGTGAGTACCTTTTAACAATTATATTATTCAATGCACGAAGTAGCTTCTTCTGGGCAAAAGCTACTTAGTGTATAGCACCTATATAGACTTTTCTGGCAATGTTCTTATACCTTGAAATTGCATTGAGTTCTGTGGAATCACAGCATCCTAAGAAAAAAGTTCCAAATATATGTGTGGTGTTGAAAAAGAATGGGATTAGACAGTGAGAAATTTGCTTATTACTGGCATAGGTGGATAGACATGTATAACAGAGATAATAAAGTAGTAGTAGTTACTGCTAGATGAGTTTTTATGACTTTCATTGCAATTGTGCAAATCCTTCATCTCATTTTCTATATATATAAATAAGGACTGCGGTTTTCATTCTTTAGTAGAAAATCCATGACATTCCATGTTTTTCAATATACAGGAGCTTGGATTCAATCAGCTAACGGTTGCTTACAGCCCCAAGCTCTGAGACTCTATGGGTGTGCCTCCGATACACAGGGGAGAGTGATAGAGAATCCCCCTAATGAGTAAGACGATGGGTTACATTCCTCAGTGCCGTGCAGTACGGCACCATACTAGTCCAGCAGTGGCATAAGCGTCCTAGTTCAGCCTTGCTTCCAGCTGTTCTCATCCCAGCGCGCTCATTCATCTCTGATCTTCACTCCTCTGTGTGGACATGCTGTATGAATCTCTACAGCCCTCTTATACTAAAAAAGAATGGAAAAGACAATTCTACACTGGAATACATGGAACATGTCAATAGATACTGGAGTGCAGACACTAGTTACAGGGTCCAGGTAATTCGATATAAGATCTCTGCTATCTAAAAGATATTAGCGTTGGCCCAATTTTATTAAGGGATGGGTGTCATTCTGCCTTCTTCTGTATCTTCACTACACCTCGAGTTTTAGTTTTAACTTCAAATCTGACAAGCAGTGATCTTATTACTATTTCCAAATCATCATTTAAAAAAAAAAAAGTTGAGTACTTCAAAGCCAGACAGAAGTCGATGGGACTGCCACTATAAATATCTCCACTCAGGGATTCCCTGCTGACACCTTGTGCTAGCAATCAGTTGGTCAGGACTTCATTCATATTGTAGAGTGCTCACGTTTCAATTGGGTTGTTACACATTACAAGTTAGTGCCTTATTAAAAGGTTAAGTATATCGTGTTCAATTCAATTATATTTATCAATTTTTCAACTTTTGCCAGACTTGTAATCTATTAAAAATAAGTCAGATTTGATTAGATTTATTATCAGTAAAACTGATTAACTGGCATTATGGAGGCTTCTTTGTGTTAGTTTTTATTCAGGTTAGTACCGTATGTGATATCCCATTGGTTTAATCACTGGATTAAACCTAGGCCAATAGTTATCTGATTTTATCACTCGGTACCTTTTGAGTATTTGCACAATAGCACTCTGCAAATCATCTAGTATTTCCTTCATACAACAAGATTTATTATGGATTAACATCAGAATGATGAACATTTTGTTGGCCATTCCTTTAATATACTTGGGTGCAGATTACTGAGATCCATTGACTTCACAATATTTATTCCAAGTAGCTATTGTTTTAACACCCAGCTATGACATTAATGCACTAAAAAAAATCATCCTAGTGTCACTGTACATTACCTTTTGTCATAGCTAAAAAACGTGTCAGCTTTTTCTATATGCCTTCGCAATCTGTCACCTTGAAATAGTCAATACATTGCTAAAAATCACTTTTGTTAATATTATCCTTACCAAAAAAAAAAAAATTTACCAGGAGCCCTGCCAGCCCTGGATTTTTCTGAATGCCTTTAGCTTTCTTCCCAGTCAAATTGTCCTGGTTTTTGATTGCAGTGTCATGGCTTTTTTTTTTTTTTTTTTTTTGGCTAAATAATGAGCTCTTCTTCTATTTATTTGTTGTCTTTACTTTTTCTCCCCAGTCAGTCTTGCTTAGAACTTTCTGCAGCTTTGGGAAATTACCCATTCGGAAACCTTGAATGCATATGTGTGATTGGTGGTATCAAGCTCTGCCCATATTAAATGTCAATAGGTCATGCTTATACATCCTATATATAGTTTATAGTTTGACCTTAATTATTATTAATAAGAGTCTAAAATAGTTATTTCATGTTGGGTTCAGCTTCTTTTAAGTTGTTTTACTGTTACTATTGGCTGAACCGCAAGACACAAGTTTGTTATTATTTGTTAGGTGAGAGTTTCCACATCTGCCTTCCAAATGGAAGTACCCCATAATATATTTCTCCTCCACACATTGCAAAGTTAAGGAATACTTTCTCTTGGTTTTGGTTTAATTTATTGTTTTGGGGTCTGTGTGTGTGTGTGTGTGTGTGTTCGTTTTTTTAAATCAGATCCTTGCTATTGGCTTTGTCACATAGCACGTTGGTCTGCTTCCATTCAAGATCCTTTGCCTCTGAGCAATAGCTCTAAAATAAGTATCATCTTTAGCAGAGAGTGTCACCCTGTGGTTTTAGTTGCAGTGGAATAAGTGCCCCTCCACTGCCCCCTATGCACCTGGTGTATAGTCAGATACTTCAATATTCTAATCATTCAGACTATCCCAGGTTTCAGTGACTGTCCATTTTCTCAAGATGCAAGTGGGAGCAATATAATTTTGAAGAAAGTATTTGTATGCAAAGAACTTAAATTCCTAAGGAAAAGCTCTTCTAAATACTTCTCTTTTTGTCTTTGACATCTATAATGCATACTTTAAACACGCATATATTGTATGTATGTCAGAAGAAAAGGATATACAAAACATCTTTCTCCACATATCAGGGAAAAGGTGTCCCATGAGTCCCCATCAGTCAAGAAGCAGAACCAAATCCTCTGTGTCTAGGGGTCCATAGGCTGAAGCACTAGAAGGAAATCTCGTCCCAACTCTATGACACAGCAGGTCATAAACAGCTTGAACTAACATACTAAAGAATGCAAAAAGTTTCAGTTGCTTATAAATCAAGAGTATCAAACAACAAACGGACAGTGGAAGTCAGTTCCTAAAGTGCATTCACCCCTTCAACACTGAAATAATTTTAGGATCTAGAGGACTTTGAAAGTCTTGGAGACCTTTGCTATGTTTTCCTATAATTTGCATAATGATTTCTACCCCCAGCTGCAATATTATTCCCTGCAGTATTCTCATTCCAGACTGTTTCCTTATTATGTGATTATTACAGTTTTTAAGACTGATTGTTTTATCAGTCAGGAGAAATATAAGGGATCTGGCTAAAATGACTTTCAAATAGTATTTATTTAAATGGTAAAATAGTGTTTATGATCGTGGTCACAATTTCAGGTCACTAAATTCCCAAATGTTTGTGAAGCTGAAAATGTAAAGATTTTTTATATATATAACAATATATTAATTTCATAATCATTGGCGTGATTATAAAATACAGTTTATTAAACATTTTGTAAAAAGATCTTTCAGATTTATTTTCAAATTGGTCGATCCATCATATATTTTGGAAGTATATGAGGCCAGTCAGTTCTTAGATATAAAGGTTATAAGCCATATATTCCTCAGATATGCACATCGTTTTTCTCATATAAGAATAAGTTAAGCATTTTAGCTTCTGAGAGTTGATTTCAGAAATAAAACTTTCTTGCTAAGATTATAAATCTTCAGCAAGAGATACCTGCTCAGCATTTCAGGATGTGATTTACAAGGATGTGAGGCACACAAAGAACCATTGAAGTCAACTGGAACTGTGATCAGTTCCCACTTCTAAAAATCTGAAGGGCTATTTGCTTTCATCTTGTTAGTGATCACGTAATGCTAGTTCAGATCCAAGATGCAGGGATAAAGTCAGCATTACATAGGCAAGAATGAAAGATCTTCATAAGATTTTCCCATGTAACTACTATGTAAAGCCATTTCAAAGAAACATGGGGCCCTCTAGTCAGTCATTTCTACTGGGAACAGATTTTAAGGGCCTAAGACTGGCTTTACTATTTATTATGTAGTAATGGAACATTACCTTTGTTGTGAGACTAAAGGAAAAAGTTGAAAGCTGGGTTATAAAATCTAAAGAAAGCCTCACACTTGCCAGAAGTAGCCAGTAATTACCACAGTGATAAGTTTGAGGACTCAGGTCCCAAACAAAATCAAGAAATAAGAATTCAAAGAGAGGATTTTTTTTTCCTCCCAGTTTCCTCTATTCCAGGAAATTCATGTGGTCAAAGGTTTCTTTTAACAGAAAATTATTTACAGGTGCTTTTCCTGGCTCTGTCACAAAGTTGTGTGTTACACCTCCGTCTAAGTGCAGTCAGTCTTTGGATCAATGTGACTTCTTCCTGTAGGGATCTTTTTGTTAAATAACTGACTGCCACAAAGCCAATGTCCATGGCCTTCCAGACCTTTGGATGACTCAAAAGGTCAATGACTATTTCGGCTGGATGGAGCAATAGTATTTATAGATGAGGTTATAAATTTGTATATTAGTTACTGTATTTCAGAAACACTTCATAGAAGAACCTGAACACTTATTAAAAAAATAAAACTTCAGTCCACAGCTTTTTCTCCGCAATACAGTAACCCTGGGGTATGAAAATTAATGAACATGTTTGACCAATAGCGCATGACACTGTTTACAATGAAGTTTGTTATTTATTATTGTTTAATCTTTTTGCATTCCAATTAAGCATCAGAAATCACGGTTAGTTCAACTAGAAGTTAACTTAATTTAAAGCTTCTATTACCTAACACTCCAGAGGACATGTGCAAAATGTTATTGAAAAGCTGCCCCTTTTCAATTTTTTCCAGTTTCTGAACTGAATTTTTACTGTTCACTTGCTTTTGAACCATTTCTTTATCAGACGTTTTTTCCTACAATCATGAAGTGTGGAAATGCAATTCTTACAAATGATGAAAGACAAAAATAAAAGAAAGTCGAGATTCATAACCATATCAATCCTGAAGCCGGGGCTAGAAGATATACACCTGTAAAGTCCAGCTAGTTGGCCCTGCCCTGCAGGTATAATGAATTGCAGCTTATTTTGGTTTTGCATTACAATTGTCAAATAGCTTTCCTTACAGTAGCTCTGATCAGCTTTGAATTAGGTCAGTGTGGGCTCTTCAGGGGTGAATCATGTTTTGAGTGAGGCCTGAGCCAGGTAAGAGAGCTGCTTCCCACAATGTCACATGAACTTCATGTTCTAATTCACTCTAACAGTGTAAAAAGGTGCAGAAATACTACAACTTCAGTCCTTTTTTCAACATTAAAGATATTTGCTTCAATTACAAGGACATAAAACAAGTCACGGTGAATTGCGTCTAGCACCATTTTGAAGTTACCACAAAAAGTTTGATCATATATGATCATATCGTAAGATACCTATTATTTAAATTTTATCTAGTTTTAAAATTGCAAAACTGACCTAGCCTGAAAGTTCTCTAGAAAATCATTCATCTAAGGAAAAAAATAAAAGAAAAATCTCAGCCTTTATGGGATTTGTTTGAAAGAATTTGAATTCAATCATCTTCATTATTCGTCTTCTCTTAGTAAAAGTAATATAAGTACATTTCATCCACTTATTGAATTTAAGCAAAATTCTTTTTAGATTAAAAAATATTTTGACAAATGTGTACCTGTAACCCTGAGGAACCTTTATTTGCGAACGTGGTGAGTTTAATAGAATGAACGGTGACAATTCTTGAATATTTCCACTTTGTTTCATTAGATCCAAGAAGTTCGGGGGCTTTCCTCAGTCAAGGTAAACTCTAAATGTGAATCTTTCAGGATTCACCCAGAACTTAGTGATTTTTACTTATGTGCTATAAAATCCGTATCTTCTGTGCATACACAAGTGAAGCTTGCCAACTTCAGCTCAGTGTGATTTCAAACAGCTGAGCTATTGAACACTCAAAATGAGTTTTGTAATGGAAGCCTCAATTCAGCATTAACTATGGCACTTTTAAATGTATGCATACTATATTAATAACATAAAGCAGCATTTGTAGCATTTTAATCTTGCTGTCAGGTAGCGGATCTGTTAGCAGTTTTTTGTGACATTCAGAGAATTTACGCTTAGGGCTTAGAAGGTGAGCATTGCACAAAATCAGTTCAATAGTGAAAAGAAGAATTTGTTACTAAATGTTTCTCGGTCACCAGAATATTGAAATTTCTGTAGCAGCCTCACTGAAAGCTGTCCTTATTTTTACAACTGAGTCTTTTCCATTATCCAAGAGTGGTTTTCCCATTTCAGTTTTCTCCTCCCCTTCTTTTTTTCCATACACTTTCTGAGGTTTCCCTGCTTGGGCCTCTTTTCTATCCTTCAGTAAGGTTGAATTCCCTGATGGTAATCATAATTATAAACATATGTTGTTTCTGTGGGCTACCAATTTACTTGCAGTCCTTGGTATTAAAAAAAAAAGTAGGTTTTGGAATATATTTTACATCATCAGGGCATATCTCATGAATAATTAAAGAAAAGCCAAATTTGTAGTAAACAGCAGTCTCTGGAATGCCATGTCTAAAGATAATTGTATACTAAAATTGGTTTGAATCAAGTAAGCACTCCAAACAATTAATATCATGGCAGAAAAATATTTTTTAGTTTCATTATCCCTGATATGTTTTTAAAATCTGATATCTGTGTCTTTGAGATTGGGATGACTATTAGGAAAACAGAAAAATACAGAAATAAGTATTTTGGAAATCGCTAGACTTCTTAGAATATTTAATTTATCACAGACATTTACTGAAAAAAAACTTTTCAACTAAAAAAAAAATTAAGAAGGGCATAGTAAAAATACTCTAAATTTTACATTTGTTTTAGTGGCTTCTTCCACAATCTGTCTTTTATTCAGGGTTATTGCAAAGAAGTGCCTCTGTAATTAACATGTTAGATTTTTAGTGACTTATTTTACTGTGTAGCATTTTATTGCTGATGTATCAGTCAGTGTAATGTTCACAGTGCTGCAGGGAATAATCAGAGCATGCATTAGGCAATTCACACTGTATTTGGTATCCTGGTAAGACAAGATAAAATGTTTTGAAGATTAGTTTAGAATTAAAAAACCCAACAAAACCAATGCTTACACACACACAGTGGGAAGACATAACAATAATTAATGAATGAATTTTAAAGGAATGTATGTCTATTTTAAATTGGGCTGGATCTGATAAAGTTTGCCACGGGGTACTTCAGGAATAGGTGTCAGCAGTGTCACACCCTGAGCGAGCAGTTCATTCATGGATGTGGTGGTAGCAAAAAGAAAAACGCAGTACCTACCCGTGAAACGCAGCGACAGCGGTGCTGGGGAGTTACACACCACTCAGCTTAGCACCAGTTCCTGGAACAGCACTGGAACAAATAATGAAGGTTTGTTAACAACCATATAACAAGGAAAAGGATAAGAGCTAACATGGATTTATAAACTAAATGTGTCAAACTAGTCTAATTTCTTTGCTTAATAAGCTAACAAACAACATAAATATGAAGGAAATAGATGTCATATGTCTTGATTGTAATCAGGCTTTAGTCACTGTCTGATGGCACAGACTGGATGAAATCACTATAAACTGAATAAATACTGCTTGGAAAGCAGTATGTATAGTAGTAATGTGTTAAGCCAAGAGGAGATATTGAGAAGGGGTCTGCAAGAATCTCTCCTGGGTGTGGCTGAATTACTGAATATTTTCAGTAATGAAGTGGATGACTGAGAAGAAAGAGCATACTTACTAAATTCACAGTGCCTAGCTGGGAGAAAACAGAAGTTTTTGATAAGGAAGAGATACAATTCAAACTGATCTTGAGAAATAATCTGAAAAAAGCATGCAGTTTAAGGAAGAGAAGTACAGGGTTAGGTATGAACAACTGCACAAGTTGGATAGGATAAGGAACAAGGGGCTTAGATACAGTCTTGGAGGTCTAGGAGGCACAGTACATTGCAAGCTGAACATTTACCAGTGGGTAGCACAAATCAGCAATGGCACACTGCTGGGGAAAGGTCAGCTGTTGTACTGGGATGGAGAGATGATTATTGTCTGGTCCATCTTTTTGATCTAGTCAGCACAGATGTTGCCTCTAGCTGGAGAAATGTGCCCATTTACAAGCATAACACTTTGAGAAAGATGTGGATCAACTGGAGAAACTCTCCTCCTTGCTGTGGATAGAGAAAATACTGGTCATAAACTGCAGAGAGGAAGATTCAGGTTAGATATTAGGGATTCTTTTCTTATAGGAATAATTTAGCTTGGGAAGATATTGCCTAACAGTATTGTGGAATTACTGTCACCGGGAGATTTCAAGAGCAGATTGGGTAAACATCTGTCAGGAATGTGGTAGTTATATTTGATACTCTGCTGAAGCAGAGAATAGACTAGATGACTTCTCACTTCTCCCACCCTGGTTTTTGATGATTTGTTGAAATGATCTCAAGCTACCAGTTTTGACTAAATGACCAACTGTTCTAACGTTGAAGTCAAGTGATGTCATTTTCTATTGATTTCACTAGGTTTGGATCAGGAACAGGGTGAAGAGACGGCATATAAATGTCAATTGCAGAATAAGTATAGGAAAGGCCTGATCCTGCTCCCATTAAATTCTCTTTCAGTGGAGGTTTAGTTGAATTCTAAATGTAGACCTGTATACATACGTATATATGTATATCAAAACATATAATGTTAATACAGTTCTGTCAGTTAAGCATTATCACTGAAAACTTGCTGTTCGAGCAAGTGTGAGAGAACTAAAACTTTACCAACAGCATGTCTTTTTCAGAGTTTAACAATAGAAACTCCAAAGAAAGTGTTCCCCAGTGACACGTGTTCCAAGTAATTCTCATAGACTTGCTGATAGCACCTGGGTGGATGAGGTAACCGAAGATTTAAAATGTATGGCTATAGTAAGTGAATAAGATAGCAGGAAAAAAGGGATACTTGGGCTCCACTCACAGTATCCTCTTGGTCACCTGCATTTTTCTTTTTCATTTTAGGGGCTTATACTGTATTCTAGGAGTGATAAAAGTGGGATTTTGTGATCTTGCTTTCTGGGAGCGGAAGAAAACTAGCAGTAGAAATAATAAAAATGTGCAAAAGATTCTTTTCAGCTTCTCTTGGATCTAGCAAAATTCATAGATGGCAGCACAGTAAGAAAATCCACTTCCAGATTATTTCATTGTTAGACTGGTCCCAGGCCGGTAACTTGTCCCTGTCTTTTACACTAAGAAAAGTCCTTCCTTTGTATTGTCTGGAATTTTTGCTCATCCTCTTAACACCCAACTTTTCCGTAAGCCTAGCCATAGGAGTTTTACAGCTTCCAGAACCAGAGAGGCTTGGCCAGGTTTAAATAAACATCCATGCTAACCATTTACCACCGAGCATTATGATGTTTGCCAGCCCCATGGAATGCATGCTTTAAGCCTCAGCTGATAAACTGCTATTTTTATTAAGGTTTCAATCAGAATTCTCTACCAGAATGAAAAGAGAAACTAAGAAACCAGCTGTGTGCTCTATATTTCAAAGAGGCAGCAATATGTAATAGTATTCAAGAAAAGCAAATTCAACCATATAGGTAGAGATCATGAACAGTGCATTCACCCTGGCATGCATGGTCAATAATTAATATTTCAATTCATGAAGGAAGCAACATGACTCCGTGGGTGAAACAGCAGATAAAGGCTTTTGCATTGCATTACTGCATGGGTCTGCAGTACATCTCTAATTTTGGAAGTCAGTTCATTTCCTTCTCTTTGCCTCATTTCCCCTATCAGAAAACAGGATGAACATTCAAGTGAGATTCATTAGGCTACAGGGATAAAAATGGTGTTGAAAAAGAATTGTTGTTATATAGTTATAGTTAACTAGAAATGATTCATAAGTGTCTACATGTTATCTCTACTAGACCATTACTGAGAACATAAAATTGTTTGACTACTTCAGACTACATTTGGTTCCTACTTTGGGCCCCTAAAAAAGGGTCAGTGTTACCTGTGATAAGATGGGCATTAAAAATGAGATACTAGACTGCAGAATAGTCTTTTATTAAAGGAAGCAGACTTTCTTTTTTAGTACGGCGAATATTGGTTTATATCTGAACTTAAAAGATTTTACTTGAGGTTATCCAATGGAGGAATGATTCACAAGCGATGGCTCCTAACTGTGCTTCCAGATTTTAGTATTAGTTTGTTAGCTAATGCGGCTTTTTGCACCATAAGGGTTACAAGTTCTCCACTCTCAGAAACTCTCGTGAAGAAATAGTAAAGTGTTTGAAGGCCTCCCAGGTCGTTGCAGTCCACACAAAGGTTTGTAACATTCCTCTGAGGGATCTAACAGGCTTTTAGAGCTGACGTTCTGTATGTCTGCACTGAAAGAACAATGTCATTCAGTAGACTTGCCATGAAATGCCTTGGAGGAATTCAAAGAGCAATGTGTATATGTGCATGATGCATTCTAGTTTACTGTCATCCAAACACAGCAGAGGAAAGAGACTAGAAAGGTTTCAGGAGGAAAAGGAGGAAAATGTGTAAAGGTTAAACGCGGTGCTAAAATCACTGACATTTGAACAACATATATGTTAAAGAAAAGTGAAAGCATCAGACATTAACTAGGATTATTGTACTAAAAACTTTATCTTGGTAATGACTGCAAAGCCAAAAAACCCCACCAAGCCCCAAAAAACCCCATCCAAAAAAAACCCCAACAACCTACTAGGAAGGCTATAGATCCAACATAAATAATTTTTTTTAAATGCTGTTAATTGAAAAACATGCCTTTATATAGATATGATGAATATAAAATTTTGCCTGTCATACATGTTTTTAAAACCAGAACTAATTTAGAACTTAATGCCATAAGAGCATAAATAGCATAGAACAGAATAATAAATGTGATGCCATAACAGTATTTTTATCTTCTGAATTACGTATTTCCTCAGCACCACTTAATATGTTTGACTCCATCTAAATATCATGGATAGATTAATTGATTATTAAACTACTGCCTACTTTATGTGCAGGCATGAACATTTCTCTTGTTTTCTTTCTGATTGAGAGGACATGAAAGGTTTTTTTATGAAGAACAACTCAAAGATTCTTGCTAAGCATATGATCAGGAATTTTATGTTTGATTTTTGAAGTAATATCTGAATGTGTTTATATTTAGGAATAGAATGATTTCTAAAACAGGCTGGAAATCTTGGAAGAGCAAGTGAGGCTGATAGTGCCATGTGAGCTCTAGCTGATATATTTTCAAGTTTTGTAACAAGTGTTTGAATTCTTGTATGTTAAAAAATGCCTGTGATTATCAGGAAGGACTTCTCAGCACTAGATAAAACAAGATAAAACAAAACAAAACAAAACAACCCAGAATAAAATAAAAT
>NW_009233578.1:0-19647 GCF_000690835.1 Fulmarus glacialis | reverse complement strand
GGCAGGGCATGGGAGGCCGAAAAGAAAAAAAAAACAAGTCCCCAGTGCAAGCACCGCCCAGCAACAACCAAAGCATCAATGGGCCGTCAACGCTCCTCTCATACCAAACCCAAAACACAGCACCACCCCCCAAGCTACTGGGAAGAAAGTTAACCCTGTCCCAGCTGGAACCAGGACAAAACGCTGTCAGGAAATTTCTGTCTACAGGCTTGTAGACAGTAGCTGTCATTCTTGTTCACTTTCCGCAGGAAAAATTATTTTCCTTGGAACTTTTTTGCTTACAGATCTGTCTTGACACTTCTTACTATACAGCTAAGCTGTCTCTTCTGCTTGTACTGTCCTCTCCACTCCCCTGCCCTGGAAACTAATATGTTGGCCTGTCATTCCTGTGTCCTTGTCCAAATTGCAGTTGTTTAAAGGTGGCTGTGAGCTCTTCCTGTCTATCTCGTTGCTTATAGTTTAAACCCTGTTCAGTAGATTTGTAAGCTGTTTAGGCAAGGATGCTCTTCCTTTCTCCTGTGAACTGAAGTTCTCCATTGCAGATCATTGTGCGATCTGTGTTTACATCGTGGGTTGTTTTTTTTTTTTTGGTTGAAAACATTTGACAGTGTGGCATTAGGTATGCTTCCCTGTTATATCTGCTATAGGCAGTCTGATGGAGCAAATGAAGATTTACAAATTCTGTGGCAATTGTATACAAAGCTGTTGAAGTTTTTCTAACTTTATCTAACAGAAGCCTTATTTCCTCTTCAATCATTAGTATAATTTGAGTATCAGTAATACCAAATAAAAAGTTCAGCCAAAGGACTGTAAGATATGATGGGTGAGTTAATTATTTAATGGTGGGAAAATTTAGTCACTGCTAATGCAGAGCTGTATTACTTAGAATTTTTTGAACCTGTGTCAGGGCAAGGTGTAGTGAAACTTGTCATTATTTTATTAGGATTTCCTGTAAAGAATGTGCAAGTGTTTATGTATGTATATGAATGAGTTGAGTACTGTGTAATTGCCCTAAATATTACAAGTCAACATCATGCTTGCTTATTTAGATATGGCAAAAATTTTTAAGCCTGTTTTTCTTAGGTATTTGCCTTTAGGGTTCCAGGTTTGGAAATAGTAATCAAAATATAGTAAATTTTTCGTTCTAAAGTAAACAATTGTTTTTTCTTTTCAGTTGTTCTGATTGGCTCATAAACATTTGCCGAAGAAAGAAAGAGCTGAAGGCTCGCACAGTGTGGCTTGGGTGTCCTGAAAAGTGTGAAGAAAAATACCCCAAAAATGCCATCAAAAATCAAAAATACAACGTCTTTACCTTTATACCTGGGGTAAGGCTACTAACCGTTTTTTGGTGTTGGGCTGACTGTATGTTCTGTTATGTTTTTTGACGATTCTGCAAAAAGGTAATTTTATTTGCCCAGATTCTTCTTTTTCTTCTTGCATTTATCTTGATGTCTTCAATTAATACTGACAGTTGAGAGCAAAGCTGCTTTTTTTCTAAATTGTTTTGTTTGCAAAGGGATATTTACTAAAGAAGTGCAGCGGGTATGATTGAGTGGATTCAATGATTCAGTGAAGCTTTAGAAATTTGAGGTGGGTTTCCTTGCACTTTTCTATTCATCATTAGAAATTTGTAATCCTCTTTTTAAAACAGAAGCACTTCTACAGAGTCAGTTCTGAAATACTACAAAGCACTGACTTCAACTGAGAAATAAATAGTTGACGATCATAATGTACTCCCATAGATATTTTCTCATACTCCCTGCCATTGTAAGCATAATAAATAACATATTCTGAAACAGGCAATTCTTTAAAGGACAAAAATAACCCACCTCTTCAATTTATATGACAACAAGTAAGGCCTAGTTTCGTAAACTAGTACTTTTCAGAGTTGTATTTCTTATTGCAGTTTTAAAAATAGTGATGTCTTTTTGGTTTTGAACACAATTCTTCAAACAATACTTTTTTTGTGGAGTGGAAGTGGTTTTTGTCACTTTTTTCCCTAAGAAGCCGTATTGCATCTTAATTTCAAATTTTTGCCTATAATGTTCACAGTATATATGAACACAAAAGAGACATTACAGTTTTGTCTAGTTCATACTTTTTAAAAAATTTGTTGTTATAATGAAATACAGCAATAGAGAAGGCAACTTTTGAAGCTTCAGTAGTTAAAACCTAAAAATGCATGCTGCTGTGATATTATAAATTTTACTAATACACTTTTACTCATACTTTTACTAATACCATCCAAGAGTCCTGTGTCCTGTTGCAAAAATGAATGTCTTCTACATTTGAATACAGACATGCTTTGTCTTAAATTTTTTATTTAAGTGATCATGCTGGTTTATAAGAGTATTGATTCTATTCTTCTGGTCTCTTTGGTCCAATGACTGGCAGGTGCTTTCTAATACATTTCTTTATTAAAACAAAAAAAATTAATGGCTTTGTAATTAAGACTGATCTCCTGTCAAAGAAATAAAATGTCACTTATCACAGGTGGATAAAATATTCTCATCTCTATTGAATGAAGTAAATGTTTTCTTCCAAAGTTTAAATTATTAAATACACTGAAATTGGTTAAGCCACATATGCTTTGCTAAAGGTCACAAAATTCATTAAGCATGTAGTAATCCATTGATTATTGTGACTAGAAATCTGCAGCGTAGATTACAAATCCTAAACTAGATTCATGTTTCCTATAAGGATCAGCCATAGCTTGCAATTACCTGTTGAGAGAGAGGATGTTTGTGCTTTTTTGATCTTTTGGAAAACCTTGGTTTTTACAGTATAGGCAGAATCAGATTTTCGTTTTGGTGGTAGTATTTGGAAACTCAGTAGTAACTTCAAAATGAAGTGAGATCCTAAATGTAAAGCCCAATAGTTGGTGAAAATAAAATGTTTCTAAATTTTAATTTTAGACATAAACTAACACTTTTCATTGATTAGAAATACTGTGTAGCTATCTGGTTTTTATGCTGTTCCACTAGAAGTAATTTGTAGGGAACATAGTTGTATTGGTTCCAAACCCATATATGTAACTAAATCAAATATTGACTCCAGTGATTTACCCTGGTTGAAATTTTCATCGTGTGAAGTTTTGTCTTCTGTTTAGAGTTGTATCTTTTTTAACATTGCAGCTGGCAATGGGTAATATTCAATGATTTCATATCAAAATACAAGCTTAAAATAATGTTTAGATTAACAGAATTTTACTTACTGGCTAAGAAAGTTGTAACACCTCCAAAATATCATCTAATTTCCTAATGTTTGTATAAAATACTTACTGCTTCTACCTTTACACCAGTTTGTTCAATTTCTGTTTACTATTTCATATACATCTTGGTACAGCTGCTTAGGAATTTTGTGTAAGTTTCCATAAAGAATACCTTCTGTGATGGGCAGGTTTTTAAGATACCTCTCCTGAACTGCTTTGAAAAGCAGTAGTCTATCTTTTTTATCAGTTACATCCAACTGGAGACTTTTCAATTTGCCTAACAAGACTGAAGTGTTTAGCTTTGTATTGAATGAACTGTCAGTGGTCTGCCAGGATTCAAAAGATTTCTAGGAAGGTGCTTTTTAACTCCCACCTTCTCCTGCAAGATGGGTGCTCTTGCAGATCTGCACCTCCCAAAGTATTCTGTGGACTTTTTTTTGACCTGGTGTAACAAGTCCTTGTAAACAGTTAAACATACTGCTAGAAATGAGTATATGAACTTCATCAGTATTAACATAAGCTACAGGTTCAAGCAGAATTAGTTTCATTTTGGAAGAATGCTTCGACTTTCCCTGCAACTTCAAATTTGACTTTTTTTGGCTTTACAGTTTTGTTGGTAAATAGTGGAATAGAATTCCATGGTTTTGAAAAAATCTTCTGATTTGAGGCTGTTTAGGTAGCCTTTAGCTGAACAGTAATGTGACACTCTTGCAAGAAATTGGCAGTTTTGAGGTATTGCTACTTCGTTGTGCCTGGCAGAAAGACACTTTGAAGTTAACTTCCCTGAATATTTTTTCCTAGAGCATAGGTTTTTACATGATTGAGTAATAATGTTGGACTGATAAGAGCAATAAATATCTACCCAATAACTTTGATTTTCATGCAGAAGTCATTGTAATATTAACTGAATTGTAAGATTAAAAGGTAGAGACGCTCTTTAAATGTGGCTTTTTGATCTATTTTGAATCTTTCGGGTTTGAAACAATTGATTATCCATTTTCTCAAGTCTCAATGTTCCAAGTTCAGTAGCCACTTCTGATCATCCTGCTGGAGGTGCCATGCTATCCTGGCCTACTAAAGAAATACGTGAAGTCTTTGAAGATTCAAATTTCTATAAAATGGATAATGTTCTTAGCATTGTAATTATAACTAGAGCAATGTTGAGAACATGCGCTTGCTGAAGTGATGCTTTTCATTACCAAAGGAATCTCTGCATCTGTCATTCCTTTGCAATATGGGAAGATGTATTCTGTCATAAGGTTACTATGTCTTCACTTAAAACTTGGACAATTATCTTGGAGTTTGGACCAAACCTTTGATATATTAATAAACATATCTTATGTACCAATATTTATTGCAAAATAATCTTTTGAGAAATTTAATGCTGAGCATTTCTTCTAAATTACCTCAAAAGCCCATGTTATTCTGTTACAAATTTCTTGTAGTTTAAACTTTCTGAAAACTTAAATTGTGGTTGCTTTTGTAAAAAGCTTGTCTTGCTATGGAAACAGAAGAATACTGCCTTATTCTGAGATTTCCACACAATAGCCATTTGGAAGGAGAGCAGTGTTGCTTACCCTTACTCACCGGTTCTTTTATGTAGTGTTTGTTTTATCTTCCTAAACAACATTTCTTCTTGAACATTGAGTAGTTTCACTATTTTTAAGAAGATTGGGAAATGGTAATTTTGAAGGAGTGCATCTGACTTGATGGTAGCCTTTGTCCCTTTGAGAACCAAAGGACTTCAAAAAGAAGGAAGATGAGTTGTAGAGCTTCCACCCCTGCAAGAGGAGAAACTGCAGTGGCTGTGTTGAGGAGACAGTGTGCTGTAGGAATGCGGTGAACAAAAGTAATGAGGAGTTCGTGTATACTGTTTTCTGTATGTGCTGCAGACAGGGCTGAAGTTTTAGAGTGTTCTCACAGTGATGCAGAGCAGCATGGTATAGCCTACTCAGTTTTGTTACTCTGTAGAAGTTCAAGTGACAAAGACTAGGATAATATTCCTGTAAATGGCTTCTGTTCATTTGATGCCAATAACTTTTTTTTTAATTATTATTTAAGGCCAGGATATAAAAATTTTTAAGACAAAAAGACATTGTGAGACAGATAAAACAGAATTTAAGTATTGGTACTTAAGGAAAAATGAATATTTACTTTTAATGCTGTATTTTTAGGAAGAAATATTTTAGCAGTTAAAAATGAAAACTTAACGTAAGCAATGAAAGTTCAGATACTTACAAACTTATTTTGCTTTTTTAATTGATACTATAAAAAAAAGAAAATTTTCAAAACCCGTTTTAACTCCTAAACATAAAGGTAACTATTGTGGATACAAAAATATTGCAAGATGCTTCTACAAACATCTAAATTCTGTTTACTGTTAAAATTTCAGAGTAAATCTTTGCACAGTGATCTTGATATTTGTGAAGATTGATGAGTACATAGTCCAGTTCTCAAAATACCAAAAATTTAGCAAATTGCTTTTTCAGAGTGAACAGAGGCATTAATATCAAAGGAATTTTTCTCCACAAAAATAGCAGTATAATATTAAAATAACTTATAGTGCATGTAACAGTATGTGATGATATATAGCGTATTGTGCTATATAGTACTATAATAGCACCATATATAATAGTATGCCATTATAATGGGTTTATAACTACTATCATGAAAAAGTGAATTTTATGTACATTATGGGTACAAATTTTAAGGCATTTATCTATTTTGTGTTTTTCATTTTAGGTTTTATATGAACAGTTCAAGTTTTTCTTGAATCTCTATTTTCTCGTCGTGTCCTGCTCACAGTTTGTACCAGCATTGAAAATAGGCTACCTGTACACGTACTGGGCTCCTCTGGTAAACAGAAAAATACTATTAACTAGAAGTTTTTAACTTCAGATGAAAAGTTCATGTATACGTACATTTCATAAACTGGTATCTGGTAAACTACAGTGATTAAAGTATGTAGCAGAAGTAAAATGCTTATTTGAAATTACAGTATTTTACAGCAGATACTCCAGAAGCTGTTGTTTGACAGCTCCACCTGCCACCTTCCACCCTTCCACCTGCCTACCACGCTCCTGCCCTGCAGGCTGGAGGTTGTTTTTGTTAACTAGCTAGTCTGAGTGAGTAGTGTTCCTTTCTGGCTGCTGGTCACTTGAGAGGTTTAAAAAAAAAAAAAAAAAAACCAAACCAAAACCCCCTCCAGTTTAAGGAGAACCTTATTTGGTAACATAGGTAACTTGTGTGTTAAATTCCTTTGTTTGTTGTTATTTGCTCACTATTTTATGTTTTCAGGCTAGGTCAGAATTGAAAGCATAAATTATTCGTGTTCCTTCTGTATCGGTTTTGATCATGTCCTTTTTTCACAAAAATTGAGATAAAATATTTTAAGCCATGCATAAAGCAGGAAGAAAATGCGTCTTGAAAATGTTATTCATTAAACTGCTTTTCCTAATTGATTGCCCTGCCAGTTGCACTGACTTCCTTTCAATATGTCTTTTTATTATTGAGCCCTCTGCAGTATTTTCTTGGGAAACTGTTCAAACCAGTTGCTTCTGACTCAGGTTTCCTAAGGTTTGAAAATTGTATTCTCTTCAGAAGAGGCCCTTTTGGTAGTCTGCCAGCTATATTCCCATGATTTGGTATTCTTTTCTTGTTTGTAACCAGATCATTACCTTCTCCTTTCATCTTCCTCCTCCCCCTCCACCCCAGGTTTAAAAGCAAGGCAGGAAGAATAAATGCTTTATTTTCTAAATTTATTTTTAAAAATGGTGTTTTTCAGTAGCATTTATTCTCAGTGGTATTCAAGGGAGACAGTGACATGCTGATTGTTTGAGTAAAGGTCGTTCTTAACAAGTCAATAGAGTAAATATTCTGGATTGATTTCATTGTTTTAATTGTTGCAACATGTGTCCTTTTAAATATTGATAAATGGAGAGACTGTCCTGGAGGTTCTTCACACCTCTATTTCCAGGCAAATTTTGGCTTCTGCTGCAACAAAAAAAAAAAACATTTCCAAGACAGAAAGCTTGTTCAACAGTGGGATTTGAAATGGATATTTACAAAGGTCTTTGTCACTGACCCAGTAAGAAAAGGCAGAAGTCAGCCAAGTCTGGAAGTTGGTCTCTTCACAGTGAAGTGCTATGTACAGCTCTATGCGTTAGTGGGGTAGTAAGGAAAAAAAACACTTAGCATCTTAGCCCTGCCCAAAGAAGGGAGAAAATACTGTATTTTGCAAACACCGGTAATCTGTTCTGTATAGACGTGTTTGTCTTACTCAAAGATATTTTGAATGGTGTTTCCCAGTTTTCACATACAGCTTGAAAATACAATATCTCAGTTAGTGCTAGTGGTACCGTTTTTTTTGCTAAACTCACTTGTTTCTACTTGAATAGCTTTTCTACTAAGGATTAATGTCCAGGTAAAAGAGATTAATTGGATGTTGAGTAAGGCTCAGTGTGTATGATGAAAATATAAAAAATTTAAGTGAGACCTGTTGGGCTGTCTTTGTTGCTTAACAGATAAGTTTGGTTTTATTTGAAGAGCATGTAACTGCTGATAAATTTTCAGTAATCAGAGTAGCAGCTATGACTTGGCTTGTATTTTCTTTCAAGATTTTAAAGGAAAAGAAAAATTGTTCTGCCTGATACTTAAAACCAACTGAATAGAAGTTGACTATGTGCTAAAAGGTTTTGGGGTTTGGGTTTTTTTTTGGTGGTGTGTAGCGTTTTTTTGGGTTTGTTTTTGATTTTTTGGTTTTGTTTTGTTTTTTACTTCAACAGTTTTTACAATGAACAGACGTAATACACTTAGATCAAGCACTGGAATTCTTCAAACAAGACTGTATTATACTGGTTTGCTGTCATTCGCACAGTAGGGGATGGACTTCTCATTTTGAGTCCAACATACAAAGGATGTAAAGCATACAAGTTTGATTGTAAGCAGTATGCTAAAGATACTTAACTGCTTACAGTTAAAGAAAGATGACAGGGTTTTTTGTAAGATTGGCTTCACAATTTCAGCTCCCGTTTGGAAGAGTATCAACTTCCTTTAAGCAAATGAGGAAAAAGGGAAATGTCTGTCTTAAATTGTTTCTCACAGTCATGGTCAGCTGTACTGAGCTGCCCAGCAGGGTATGGTGACCACTAGGGGAAATTCTTGCAATTAACACCTTGCATTCTGTGCTTTGATTACTCTCTAGTTAATGAGATATGTGCAAATGGCAAATATATTTGAAGGTGCTTCAGGAGTGCCTTTTTTATGCTGCTAAAATACCTATACTGCCAAAACTCATGAAAATGCTGCTGCCAGAAAAGGGGAAAACTACTGCTCATTCAGTTATGCCCTAGGAGTGAAAAGGAATGCATTTTGCAAAGGCACTTTTTTGTTCTGCGTAGTTCTAATATAATTGTTGTAGCTAATGTAAACCTGAACAAAGAAGTGTTTAACTTCTTCTATAAGGTGACAACAGAGTAAGCCTTGGAATTTTGGGCTGGAACTGCAAAACAGCCCTTGCTATTGAAAATGAGAATTTTAGTCAAGACTCCTTTAGGAAAACTTTACATCTTCACTCCTTTCTTATTGGTGGGAGGTTAGGGGAAGGTTGGCAAACTGTTGGACTTCTGGAAGAAAAGAAGTCTAATGGTATAAATTTTCTTCTATAGAAGGAAAGTATTGGTGGGTGTCTGAAGCTAGATAGATAATCTAGAACCTTATCTGTTGGAGGATTTGTGAATATTTGAACTTTTTAGCCATCTTACTTATAGTAATGATAAGATCCCTTTACTATTGAAAATGTTATTTCCCTTTCACTGATGGAGAAAGAGCACTTGAGTTTAAGAAGCCAGAAGACCATATCGGAGGAGGCTTAGAAAGGGAGAGAGGAAACTCTTACATGCTTATCCCTGTTCTGTATTCTTTTTAGCTTACCTTCTTTTGTGGCCAGAGACCATCTTAGTTGTACGTAGCGCTTCTAGCAGAAGCTGCAGCGGCACTATCTTGTGGAAGTAGTAGCCAAAGCATTTAAATACTTAGTTTTTCAGAACAAACCCCCTTTTTCTTTGTCAATATTTGTGATGTGTTGGTAAATAACTACATTTAAGATGGCAAAATTAATTAAACTAGCCATCCGTTTACCTTTTCATTTCTGTCTGTTAGGAAAAAGGCAGTGAACTCAAAATTGGAATTGGAGACTTAAATGTTTTTGGT
Source organism: Fulmarus glacialis (assembly GCF_000690835.1). NCBI lineage: Eukaryota > Metazoa > Chordata > Aves > Procellariiformes > Procellariidae > Fulmarus > Fulmarus glacialis. Next base: position 10,226 of record NW_009233578.1, on the reverse strand, counting down.
AAAACCCAAAAGTTTGTGGCAGATAGGGAAATATGCTTACTGTACTATACAGGTTGTCTTTAGCTCATCCAAAGCATTTTGACTTTTTAAATTTCAAATTATATCTAAATTACGGGTATTTGGAGATACAATTATTCTGATTATATTTGTACAATGTACAAGTATGGTTTTCCTTTTTTTGGACTGAACATAGATACTATTTTAGCAGATTGAAGAAAACAAATCCAAATGAGAAAAAAAGTAAATATTCTAAGCACATGTTCTTACCCTGTATAGTGTTCCTACTTGTGTATTTCTATGCTAGAACTTTGAGAATTCTGAATTGCATAATTGTATCTTTAACAGGGATTTGTTTTGACGGTCACAGTGGTACGGGAAGCCGTTGACGAATTTCGACGTTACAAGAGAGACAAGGAAATGAACTCACAGTTATATAGCAAGCTGACAGTACGAGGTTAGCAAAACCATTTGTATAAAACCTTAAAATATGTCATCTCTTTCTTATATATACATTTACAGACTTCCAGTTCGAAGAAATAACTAATAGTCTCAAGCTTCACTATTCAGAATGAAACTGATACTGAACTAAATGAAGTGCTTGATTTCCTTCAGATAAATATGACTGTTACACTTGATCTGTTTAAGAAGTGTTGTAAATCTTTTGTTGTTTGTAAAGGAAAGGTGTATGTATATAATCGTATATATTTTTGAAGCATTCTGCTGTTTAGTACTATTACTTCAAAGTGCAGTTCTCTGAAATTTATACCAAACTAACTCAGCCACACTGTCAGCTATGTATCAAGTGTATATAGGAAATAAGGGATCAGTAACTAAGAAATACAATCTAATTAAAATTCACTAGAGCCTTTCAAACTTGGTGAATATATTTGTGCTTAAGAAAAGGAAGATGTATTGTGAGTCAGTTTCATTATCAAAAATATTTATTTCAATTTTTGTATATAATTTGAAATCTATATGATCATGCACTAGGAACAGCCAGTTTTCTTTCCAGAAATTAATACAAGGAGAAATCACAGTTACGACTTTTTTTGGACTCAAAACCTTTGACAGTTTTTCACAAAGACTTTTAAGGAAATGAAGCACTTCAGCTGTGAAGTGACAATTAAATTTGGTAGGATATTGTAAATTTTGAACATGGGCATAAGAGAAAAAACTATGCACTCCTCTCCACTTTTATGTTGCTTAGCACATTTTACTGTTTAGATTCAGAACAGAGTGCCTCATAAAAAGGTGCAAAAAAAAAAAAGAATAACCTATTATCAAGTCGAACTGTAATGAATAACCTTACAAAACAACATGACCCTGCTATTGCCCTGGAAAGTTATTTTGCTACAATATCCTGGGAAGTCTCTGTTAAGGATTTTCCTTGGCATAAAAGTTCTAGAAAGTGGGAAGTTGTTAAGGAATGTGAGTTTGTGTCGCAAGCAGTTAGAGCATATGGCATACATTGTGCCAAGCGTACATTCTGTTTACCGATTTCCAACATACATTTCACTGCCCTTTTCAGTATATCTTAGTGAATATCTTCTGAGAGTCAGTGGGAAGAGTAACTTCACCAGATCTGGGAGTCTTGATTAGAAACTAAACTCTTGGAGTAGCTCTGGATAATATGCTCTTCAGAAAAAATGGATGAAAAGCTGGTAATGTAACACAAGTATGTTCTGTCTGAAATCTTACCCATTTTTTAAAGTAATTGGAAGGTAAGTAAACAGGCAACAGTCTCATTAGTGATAACATAACCTAGCAGCTGAGAGGAATTTATACTGCTTCCTTGCAGTATGGAGACTTGCATTGTTTTCTGGAGTTTGCATACAGAAGGGAGCAACTGTAGGGAGTATTTGCCTATCGTTCTTCCCTTCCTTGTCAGCCTGAAATAGCTTTATCAATGTTTAGACATACCGCTGTGGAAATTTGCAAATGGGATAGCTATCATTTGTTTAACACAAGTGGTTGCACTGCTGGCCTCCACATCTTTATAGTCTTTAATACAATCTGTAAAGAAGTGGACTCTTAACGGCTTTTCTTTCAAAGTTGTAATTTAACCTGCTAGTTGATTTATTCGTTTTTTAGATCTGTTATGGTAGGCCACTGAACGCTTACCTTTGAAATAGATAGTACAATCTTACCTTATTCAGCAATAGCGTTAGTAATCTGAAATTCTTAGTTCTGGAAGCACATGTATAGTTTATAGTTACCAGTGTGACATAAATGTCAAGACTGACATTTGCTGTTTTAGGAGCTAAGTTTGTGCCTCTTGTGCTTCTTTTTTCACTTGTTTAGACTTAATATTGGAGTTTCTGGTAAATTGCTAGGCATTTAAGCAGCATTTAAGTAGAAGTTTTGGAATCCTGATTTCCTCTTTCCCAGTTCATGAAATATTTTGTGAGGTTATGTGTATTTGAGAAACTCTTCATTTTGTAGCTTCTCCTAGAAATAAAGAAGTTGTCAAATTAAAATCAGATTTGGTCACCTTGACCAGCTGTTTTCTAGATACGGAATAGAGATTTAAAAATAGGATACAATAGTGTATAGGTAAAGCCCAGCAGTTATATCAGGAGCTGACACGTAGAGAGCAGTGACTTGTTCAAAAGCAGTTTTAAAAATGCCCTTTTTTAAAAAAGGATATAGTCTTTTACCCACAAATGTGTATGTCTATTACAACTTTCAGGTTTTGATACAGTGCCATCATGAATTCATACTTGGTTTTTGTTCTGTTTTGTGGTTTTTTTGAAGACCATGATACTCTACAGAAGTAAAGATTAAAGATCTCTGCTTACAATGGACTCTGAATCCCATGTTGAGAATGTTGTGATTGATGAGCTAACAATGTTTTGAGTTGTGGCCAATTTTAAGAATGAAAACATTATTGCAGTCCCTACTCAAAATTAAGCTGTACAAAAAATTGCCACAAACACATATATAAAATAATGAATAGATGATAAATTGCACCTTTTTCATAATATAGGCTTCTTTCATAATAAGGTATTGTGAAGCTGAAAGGTATCATTTTGAGGCAAAAAATGGGAATTCCTGCTATGATAAAATTAGACCAAGACTTTTACAGGTTTTGAGAAGGATTTAGGTATTTATCTGTGCAAATTAATGAAGTCAAGTACTACACTTCTGCAAACTTTTTATAAATAACTTGCAATATAAACTAACTAATTTTTAATATTGGCAGTACTCTTCAAGTGGAAAAATGCAGTTAGGCTTACTATGCTAACCTACAGGCTAATGGTTTGGAGAAAGAAGGCTTTGTTACTTGTAAATGAACAAACTTGATACTGATTTAATTAAAAGCCTGAAAATCTATACCACTCTTAAGAGTCACTTTTCAGAATGGAACTGCACTTTATACTGCTCTAGCATCTTTTTTTTTTCCTAGTGATTTTATGACTTGTGTAGGTTTTACAGTCTTTTCTTTGAAATAGGTATTTTTTCCATCTCAAAGATGGAGAAACTGACAGAGAGGTTAAGCAGGTCGCCTTTGCTCAAATTGGACAGTAGGAAAACTTAAAGTTAGCAAGGTTCAACGTTACCCTTCGTTTAATTGTACCATTTATGAAAGATAAAAATGAGAATTTAATCACTTCTAGTTAGTTGTTTTGCAAAATTGTTTGTTTACTATAGGGAAACAATTGTATTTGTAGCGAGAGAAGCTACTGGGTTTTGAACTGTGATTAATTATTTGTATAAAGATAGTGTGGGTAGGCTGTTTGGTAAGTTAAAATCTTTTTATACAGCGTTGCAATAGATTAAAATCAGGAAGTCTTTGACTACCTAGCAGTGTTGACTTTCTGTGCCTTAGGAACCTCTAAACAGGTAAAACATGTGAATGTTGTCTTATGACCTCCATGTTGCTAGTGTAAGAAGTACCAGCTTTTTGAAGATGGTGGATTCACATTAGTGACTCTTGAAGACTTAGAATTTTGTTTTTAGTAATTCAAGACCTTGATCAAGTATTTGTTCTAATCAGTAAGTCTTAGCTTTTTTTATAATATCGAGCTGTTCCGAGCAGGAAATCAAGGGAGACGGGGACATCTGTTTTAAGTGTTACTTAATTGTACTTAAGCAGCAATGGCCAGCTTAATGTCCATAGACTAATTCTGATCCATGAGATATCCAGTGTTACGCAGTGTTCTATTTGTCATGTAACATGGCAAAGCTCAGTCTTCAGTCATCCCTTGGTGAATTTGCTATGTGTAACTTTGCACTTGTCAAGAAGGTGAACCTCTACACGTGAAGTTTGAATGGTTTCTACTTTTTCAGCCCTTTGTGGCAAGTGATGAAACATGCAAATCAGTAAATGTATTGAATTTTTTTGTGAGCAAGTCAATTAAGCGTACCTGTCTCCATGTCTTTCATGTGAATCTTTTCCTTTGTGTATTTTCCTAGATTATGGTATTGAATCTCTTAAGTTGTTCAATGTGTGATGCATTCTGCTGTCTTAATCTTTTTATTGAGATGTTTGTTGCAAAATCTACTTTCCCTTTTTGCATATCAAAGTCTGCAAATCCTTAACAGACAGTTTTCAGTCAGTATGCAAGTTAAAGTTGGAGGGAGGAAGAGTATCTGCCTGTAGAATTGAAATTAGCTTGCTGTTGAAGATCCTTCAATTTAATTGCCTTTTTCTGCTTCAGAGCAGCTCACCTGCAAATCCTTTTGTAGAGCAGAAACTGTAATGGAAAAAAATTTAGACCTGTGCATGCAGGTTTGGGAGGACTTCTGTTTTTCTTTCCTAAGGGACCGTTATACTTTTGGCGCAGCTTCTTGGCTTGTGCCCTTAGGTATGACCAGTTAAGTGCCTATGAAAAAATGCTGCTATTCTGCAGAAGAATCACCTCAAGTTCATAAACAGGCTATTATCTCTTTCATTAAGCTGCCAAAGCCAATTGGATAATAAAATTGTAAAACACCTAACTCTTTTTCCCTTCCCGTTCTTGAAGCTGGCAGTCCTGCCCTGCACCTTTCCTAGTTAGGTTTGCCCATGCAGCATTACTGAAGTTCTGAAGAAAAAAGATCAAGAAGAAAATAACTAACTATAATAGTCACAACTGCGAGTTGCAGAAGAGGCATGCATCTGTCGCTTCATTTCAGTATGTTTAACATGACTTTTGGAAGTGTTGCAGAACTCTCTCTCACTTTGCAACCTGCAAAGCAAAAGAAAAAATGAATGTCAGGAGAGATGAGATTAATGAAATAATTCCATCCAGGCTTCAAATGTGAAAGACTTACGTCTCTGCTGTATCCTTAAAGGGTGTTTAAGAAGGTAGTGAAGTTGAAAATATATGCCAAAACTGTGTGAAATTGAGAAAATATCAAAAACTGCTATACATAAGAAGGAACAAAGCGTGAAAGCTAGTTTCCTTTAAAATTGGAGAATTGAGAAGTCTCTTTAAGAGCTACAGCGATTTGAATTTTTTTTTTTTAACTTTTGAACTTCTGTTTATGCAGTGGGAGCTGCTTTGTTCCTAAAATGCCACCTTACTGAGTTTGTATCTCAACTGACCTTTTTTTAAAGTGCAAAATGGTCTCTGTCAAGAGGCAGTCAGTTTTCAATCATTTATACGTGCTATATGTTATCTGCAACTTTAAAATAAGATGTTTGTCAGAATGGCTTGATTATTGTAATATTATTCTTTTGCAGTTATTTGAAATCTGTATTGAAACCTCTTTATAATACTAGAGTTTCAGCTCTTCAAGAACAGGTCATCCTTCTGCTTTTCAAAAAGCCACCGCATTTAAAAAAAACCAATATTATTTCTGAATCTAGAGGTACAACATTAGGTCTTTATTGCTTGCAATATTTCAAACCTACCGATGACTTCATTCCTGGTATTTAGACCATTTGGAACAGATAAGTTTTAAAGAATCATATCAATTTAATCTGGCTGATTAGGGAAGCAGTAAGCAACAGCAGAAACAGAACTTGAAATTTTAATGTAAGAAAGAATTTCAAAAACAGGCTGGAAGAGAGGAAATGTTAAGGGGACTGTTTTCTTCCACATTTTTGCAGCACCCACAAGATTGGATAAGAAAGAATGAAGGCTTTCCATTTCACCCAAGAGGAGATAGTACACAGAGGAGAGGAGCTAGGAAGCTTCTCTCTAGAGTTTTATATTGGTGATTAAAGACTAACCTTGCTTCAGTATGTAAGATGGAGTTTGAAAGGACATAAGGACAGCACTTGCACTGAAAGATCAGCATCCTCACCTTGGACTCACTGTAGCTTTAAGCTTTCCCCCACTACCTGCCCCCCCTGCTCCCCATTATATTATGTATACTCTAATTATGCTGACAACTCAGGCTAATAGATGCCAGGTAAGACTTTCATACAGTCTCTACTTGACTCCTTTCATTCAAGAGTTTTATATTTATGGGTTAGAGACAAGGTCTGTTACCAACTCTAGAAGCAGTACTTCAGACTACTCAAGGTACCATGGGTAAGATGAGATAGCAAATTAAAAAGAATTTGAAAATGCTACTCTCAGAAGCTACTGTTCTTTCAGGAGTGGCTTGCACTCAGGTAGTAGAGACACACTTAATAAAAAAGAAACAACGTCGTTTCTGATATAGTATGTACCCACATTCTGTTTACTTCATTTCTTAAATTTTTATGTGAAATACTTGTTAGCACGTATGAGATATTTATTAGTTTTTCAAATCATTGCAATTCATTTAAAAAGGCTTCATCTTAGGAGTATAATGAATTACTACAGACACGTTTCAGTGTTCCAGTTCTGCATAATTCTATATGTTGCTTTAGGCAAAAGCCTTGCGCCTTGGTGGACTATAAAGTCTGGATGCGCAGCCACTTCTGACAGCTTTGGACTTTTTATTGGTAATTACACAGATGGTGAAGAGTGTTTTGTTACGGAGATGTTTTTAGAGAAAAAATAGTTTGCAAAAATAATTTATGCAGTGAATAACATTCAGTGTCTTTTTTTTCTCTAAATGTATCTTCACTAAGAGTAGTATTCCATTACTTTAATGTTCTCTCAAATGGTATCTAACGATTCTCATTTTTGTTAGTCTAAAGGGAAGTGTTATTTGTTGATGTTTCAAAATTTTAAGCCACTTTTTGAATTACTGCCACGTTTTACCATTTAGTTTTTAATGGAATATGCCCTGCCATTCAGATTCATTGTAGAATTAATTGTCTTGTATGTCACAGGCCACTTCCTTACATGTGGGGATATACAGGATGCTCTAACAAGACATGTAAGTGTGTAGTAAAGACAGTATTCTGTAGTGTTATACTAAGCCACTTAGAAAACAGTCTGATAAGCAAACTTTTCAATTCATAATGTGAAATTCCCAGGATTGCTAGACTGAGTACAAGCAAAGGTGCAGTGTGAGTTCCTGTTGGTATACTTGGCACTAGGAGTCTTTGCTTTTTGTCTGCCCTACATCATGTTGCAAATGAATGTTCTACCTTCTCTTGTCCTCTGAGGCTTAGTGTCTTTTGATCTTTACTGTAGATGCTGTTAGAACATGACTGTGGAAAATTCAATTGTTTAAGCTGATAAAATTGCCAGTAGTTGCATTCGACTAGTATCTCTGAATGGTTTCGGTCGTACACGACTGTGTAGGTGGCATAGATCTGCGACTTAACGCAGCTGGTACTCGGATTTTTGTAGCTGTTATTACTATAATCAGTTGATTGACTTGATGAAAATTGTTAGTGGAGGAATTGAAAATAAAATAGGAAATGCTATCCTTTTGGTAAAGCTAACAGACTTAGAAAGCAAAGTAAACATTAGGATGTTTTTCTGATATATACTATTCACTTCTAGTGAAAACCTGAGAATTTATAAAGAGAATTCACAGGCTTGTGCAGTTAAGCAGACTAAATATGTTGATTTGGTATCAGACTGTTCTTTTAGTTGTTGGGCTTTAGTATTAGTTACTTTAGATTAAAAAAAAAAAACATTGTTGAGATTGACACTTCCATAGGTATCTTGAAACTCATGTAGAGAGCTGCTCATGTTTCTTGCTAGAGCTTTTTATACCTTGGTCTTCTGCTACTCCCTTCACCCTCACAAATGTGTTATGGCAGAGTTAGGAGTCAGATTGAAGACATGATTTGTTTTATATTAGGGGGGGTGCGGAAGGGAAGGTGTTTTTGGCAACTGAAAAATTGAACTGGTGTAAAAGATCATTATCAATAACAAAGACTGGCTTTCAGAAATAACTTTGCAGACAGGCCAAACAAGTTCTGATTTTCCTCTGACATTGCACGTTTTAGAAGTGCTAATGTCATGGAAAATGTATTAAAAATTAGCTATAGGAATACATTTGTTATTGACTGAATTAAACATAAAACAACAGTTACTTTTGCATGAAATGCAATTTTAAAGAGCAAGTACTGAAAATAATTACTCATAACATGAATCTTACTACCTTTGACTAAATGCACGTGTAAGTATAAGGAATTTTTTGAGGTTGACTACCTGATCTCTCTTCATGAGAGGTGGTCTCATGGATTTGGAACCTAGCTAAGTTTTTGTTTTATACTTAGTATAACTTTGAGAGATGATAGAATGCGCATTGACAAATCTACTATTTATAATATTTTTTATTAAACTCCAAACTGATTGCTGTGCTTTTCTGGGTCTTCTGTTCTAATTTGTTCATACTGATTTTTATTTAGAACCCTAGCACCTTACCATGTTTTGACATAGTTGTCATCTGATACCTGCTGATCAGATACCTGCTGCTTGGAATCAAGATAGTGTTTCTGATGGGAAAAGATACTTCGTATGAGTGTGTGTTTCAGCTCATCAGGCTGTGTAAATATGTATTTGTTTACAGCTTGACTTAACAGGTTCTGAATTTATCACCTGTTATATCTTGGAAGAGGATATCCATATGTCATGACTTGTTTGTCTACAAGGTTTTTTTGGTTTTTTAGTTGTTTTTAACTCAGTGAGGCAACTTTTTCTAGAATTGTAGCAAGGACCTGGGACTAGAACTCCTGAATTCTAATGAGATCAGCAATAACTCATTTTGGGCAGTAGCTTAACCTCTCTGTCTCAGTTTTTCAGTCCATCAAATAAGAATCTTAAAACTTAAGAGTCTTACAAGTATTAATACCCTACAGAACATACAGAAATTAAATTGGTACGTGTGCTGTGTGTATTTTTGAATGAGTTGTTCACAGCAGTTACTGAATGGGCAGCTCTAGAGGATGAAAAACGTCTATTTCAGCTTTTGATATTTTACTTTTCTAAAATGAAATCTTCAGGCATTTCTTCTGACTTTAGACAGACTTACCTCTTTTCCACTATAATTGCCAACAAGTGTCAGACAGTGCCAATTACATCAGCACTTTAGTGGCCAAGCAAAGCTACCTGTTGGTAACTGGGCTGTGACTTACAACTCGTGTGTGAGAATGCTCCGTGACTGTAAGCCTAACTCTTGACGTGTCAGAAATAGAAGTGCTGTCTAGTAGATGTGAAAGACTCCTTTTTCCAATTTTACAACTCTGTTATTGATACTATAGATCAGACGTGAGCGTCTTCCATACATTTTTTTTTTTCCTCTAATACTTCTACAATAGCTAACTGGTTATAAAACTAGACTTTTTAAACCAGTGAATTATTTATTCAAACAGATAAAATCTATTTATTAATATGTTCATCAGAGATACATTTTGTATAAATTGTGACATTTTCACCAAATAATAACGTCTTAGAGTATAACTTGCATTCTGGGATTTATATTCTTGTGACTCTATATTAATGTCTGCCTAAGTTGATTACATTTCTTCTTTTTTTTAAGGTAAAGTGCAAGTTAAGAGTTCAGACATACAAGTTGGAGACCTCATCATAGTGGAAAAGGTTGATACTTTTTAAATATATTTTAGAGACTAAAGATTATTAACATGCTAATTATCTTCTGAAGAAAAGTATATTGAGGTACTTACCTGTGAACTACTAACTAGCTAGTATTTTAGTTCAAGTCTTATTTGAGAATCTTCAAGGAAGTCTTGGATTAATTTTTGGATTAATTATAAGCTTAATTGAATGTAAGCATTAATATTTCATGCTTAAATTTATCTAGTGAAGGGAATACAATTACTGAATTAAATTCTCTGGCTTGTGCTGTGGTGAATGTTTTAAGCTGTCTGATTACTGATACCTTTCTTCTGATGCTCAAATCAGTGTTTTTCTATGTCTGAAGCCTTCAAGGATAGGTTTTAT
>NW_009233577.1:0-5215 GCF_000690835.1 Fulmarus glacialis | reverse complement strand
AACCTTAATGATTCTATGATTCTATGCGTCCCCAGTTCCCAAGGCTCTGCTATGCCTGCATGTCTGCAGAGCCACTCCACTGCCTCTCCACCGTCTGGGAGAGAAGAAAGCCAGTGTAAGGTGAGAACAGTCCAGAAGGATACCCAGAGCAGTGAAGCCAGTATGGAGAAGACTCCTGCATGGGGAATGGTTGTGCTGAGGGAGGAAAGGGACTGGTGCTCTGTGGATGTGGAGGTTTTCATGAGCTCATGAAAGCTCCTCTTACCACATGTATAGGAGAGGATGGAAGGGCTCATGGCTGTGTAATAAAACTATTCCTCTGACTAAACACCCAAAAGTATGCAGAGGGAGGCCAGGATATCTGCATGAGTCAGTGAAGGATCAACAGCACCAGGCTTCCATGCAGAATTCCTCTTTGTCCAGGATGGTGCCAATCTTCAGAAGTGGGTTTACATGTCCCTGAACAAACTTCTCTCATGGTAGGGCTTGCCTGCTTGAAAACTTACTGGGGCAAGTCTTAAACAAGAGTTTCTTCCTCTTCTCCCTCCCTCTTTCTCACCTTCTTGGCCGAGACTTAGTCTGAGGGTCACATCTCTCTTTTCTTGTTCTCCATTAGGCTCTGTGGGTATCCCCCTTTCTATGACGAGAACGACTCCAAACTCTTCGAGCAGATCCTTAAGGCGGAGTATGAGTTTGACTCCCCGTATTGGGATGACATCTCCGAGTCTGGTAAGAAGCTACTGCTCATTTAATTGCAACAACCATGCATGCATGGTTGCAGATATGACATGTCTGTTGCAGATATCCTCCTCTGGGCGTGAGAATGCACCCTCCATCATGGGCAGAGCTCCTTTTATCTGAAAACCATGGGGAATGTGCATTTCTTTCAGCTCAAATAGTTACGGGAGTTTATTTCTGCAGGAGAGCAAATTAAGTACCATTTTGTCCAGCCACACACAAAGCACTAAAATGTAGGTGAAACGGAAGATGAAGATAGCAGAAGACTGTCCCAAGAAGACAAAGCAGTTTATTTTCTCCATCATATCCAAATAAAAAGCAGATGGTTTATGTGTCATTAATAATAAGGTGGCAAACTAGTTTGGCTTTGTTACTGACACTGCACTGCAGGTCCAAAGGAGTCTGCAGTGTATACAGCAAAGACAAACCCAAGACATTAATGACTTCCAAATGAAGCAGGTAAGCAGATTCAGAAACTGGGAGTACTGTGCATGTGGTCAGATCCAGACAGCTGTCCATATGCTCGCCCAGTTCCATACCCAGTGCAGAAGACATTTAACCCATAACGCCTGCCTGTGCCTGCTCTAGTCAGTCTGGCAGAGAGGCAAACTACCCTGTTACAGACAAATGTGGCTAAAGGCTTCTGGCTCCAAGGTGGCTCATGGTCTGCCAGCATCAGTGTCCATAGGTGACAGCAGGGGCATGTTCAGCATTGCACCCTGCATGTGCCACTGACACGCTGTGTGGTCTCCAAAAGGTCACGCCAGCTCGGTGTCCTTGCTCTGTTCAACCTGGGGGAACATCTGCCATTTCACGCAGGAGAAGAAATGAATTGTAGGAACATTTTATCAGACAAATGCAGACTAGAAATGCAGTTTTCTCATTCATTAGCACTACTGATTAAGGCAGGGGAGATATAAAAAGAAGTGTTTTATTTTAAAGATGATTATATATCCTGTTATCTCTGCATAGAACAACATTTCATGCTGCTTACATCTGCAGTCCAGATATCATTGTGATGGATTGCTTAAAAATATATGCGATGAGAAGTTTTTTTAAGCCCATAAGGGTTTTCTGAGAAAATAGGAAGGTCTGCTGGAAGACCCCTTTGCATTTTGGGGGGAAAGTCCATCACCTAAATCAGCACAAAGATTTTCCTGCCATATTTGGCTTCGCTGCGGCTCCTTCAACTACTCCCTCCTGAAACTACTGGATGCATGCCATGCTGTGATTTCCCTTCCCTCCATTATAGTGTCGATTAAAAACACACTACCTCATGCCCAAGGGAGTCCATTTTCCTCAATAACTTGTTTTTAAATACGCAAGATGTCCTCACAGCTGCCCATGTGCACAATTGCTTGTAGTAAGCAATGAGAAGCTCCTCTTACTGTGGCATCTGACCTCCTCCTTGCCTTTCCCACTTGGTTCATCAGCATCTGCAACAGATGTGGCCATATGCAGACCACTAAGATGGTCAGAGGCACTTGGGTGGCCAGGGAGCCGGGAGCTGGCAGGCTTGAACTCTGCTGACTCTGAATTATTCATCCCACTCCTAAATATACCTGCAGTAGTAGACGCCTTCAGCTTTTACCTGCCATATTAAATAGCTTGGATTTGGTCCTAAGTCACTTTGGTTATATCTATACTAATAAATGACAAATGACCCAGGGCCATTTTCTGGTGCTGTGGCCAGATGGCACTTGGTAGCCTGGTCAATGCTGTTGGCTGATCATCCTGCAGCAGAACTGGACATCAACCCTATTGCTTTAAATTATTCCCTCTTTTTTTTACAGCTAAAGACTTCATTCGGAATTTGATGGAGAAGGACCCTAATAAAAGATACACCTGTGAGCAAGCAGCACGGCACCCTTGGTAAGCAACAGTCACTGCTGTGTGAAACCCTCAGGAGAGAGAGCATTGTCTTTCTTACATTCAGGGTGGAAGTGGTTTTTCTATCATGTAGTATATACTAACCTCTACTAAATAACTCTGTGCTCTTATTCTTACAACCCCCACCTTTGTCCTCCAGATTTTCCTGGAAAACTGTGATGGACTTTAATCTCATGCACCAACCTGTTGAGTATCTGTATAAAGATTCAGTGAAATACTGAATTATGTACGTTGACTGTAGTGCAGCAGTGAGATATGCCAAAATGATTGAACCCAGAAATCATATTTTGGGGCAAAAGGTCAAATTCTGCAGGTGTGCAGAAAGCTGTGTATCAACCTGCTCATGAGGTCCTTGCCAAAGTAATATCAGAGCACTTAAGAGCATCCCATGAAGCAGGAAGTCCTCATCTGTGCTTCACAGGTGATAGTCCACCTCCTACTTGCAGTAAGGACCTGCTTCCACATGCTGTTTACCCTCTCTTGTTGAATGGAAGAGATAGGAAATCCTAGAGAGGGATCAGATCAGCTGAGTCTGAATTGGCCATAGCAATGTTATCTCTCTGCAGTGACTACAGAAAAGTACCTGGTCTGACTGTATTCATAATTTAGACCTCTGTTAAGTGCTTTAAATTAGATGATACCTTTGCACATGGCTAACTTCACCAATGTTACCCCAGTATTATGTAGCTGAAACAAGAGTGTCTCGAGTACTTTTGACCAACCCTGCGTGACTGAGCATCACCCCGCACTACCAGCTGCACCTAAAAATGGGCTTGGATGTAAGTCTTTTAGGGAAGGGATCATTATACATGAAGCAAGGTATTATTTTGGTTGTTATAATGGCTGCAACAGGAAGGAGTCAATGGCATGACATTTTCACCCCGGGTGTGAAATTAGACTGTGTTTTTATGCTATCACAATTACCACAAATACCGTTTCCTTTTGCAGTTTCTGCAGCATGGGCTGGATAAGAACATTAAGCTGTGCATTTGCAGGGGAACCGAAGTTTTTCTGAGTGTCCATAGCCCCTCAGAAAAGCAACTGGGCCAGTGTCATAACTAGCTCAACAGCTTGATGGACCTCAAAACCATCCTGGTGATGCAATTTGAGTCCAGGGATCAGCCTCGAGTAGTGTAGTTGAGTATAAAACACATGGTAAGAAAAGCACGGGCGTACAAGTCATCAGCGAGTTTTAAGGTAGCGCTGCTTTCTGCTGGGAGTTGGAGACATTCATTCAGAGGATGGAGTCTGCATCCCTCTGAGGCTGGGGAGCTTTATTAGCAGGGCTCTGGTCACCTCTTCCAGACATGGGTTTTGGACACGCTCCTTGACCTTTCTAGCTCTGAAGGGACAGAACTTGGTACCCAGCTTAAAATCATGTTAAATTTCAAAGCAGAGTAAAACTTAATGGCTGTAGCTCTAGAACAAATACTTCAGTTTGGCTTCAAGGGGTTTATGCTCCTCTCTCTGACACTCACTGGTTTGTCTCATCTCATTGCTGCTTTCAGTCCTGGGACTAGATGGAAAGTAAACCCTTTCAAAGTTTTTTACTATTCTGGCTTACTTGTTGATAAAGTTTTACCAATACACAGGCTGACGACTTACCCCCATCAGTAATTAACAATTTGGCACTCACGAAGGTGTTCAGTAAGTTAGGACTACACAAGTGGTAGAAATACAGTGAGATGGCACTGATTTCTCCATAGTGGGAATGATCTACCGATGTCTGACTGCAGATTGTCAGTCACTGTGATTACCAGTCAGGCAGAAGATGAGATTGGGGCTCAGCCTTTACAATTAAAAAGTTTTAGGAAGGGCTTGGGATGCAGAAGGCAATACAAATCATTGAAGCATAAAGCAAGGTTCTTGCTTTTCATGCTCCATACCAATGACGATGAGAAACATTTTACAGATGATTATTAGCTGCATCAGTGGCTGGCATCAATGCAAATGAGAGATGAGGAGAAGTCAAGACCTGGGCCTGCCCTTTTTCCAATGACCCATCAATAGCTGCATTGTCTATGTGACAAAAAGGAAATTTGGGAAATGAAATCCAGCTTTTGAGAGATGAAAAAAAAATACATTTCTAAATGGTACTGACCTGAGCCTCAGGATATTAAACAAGTTACAAAAGTCAATATTAGAAATACAGAATAAACAATGGGAATGCAACTCCCCGCAGAGAATGAGGTGACCATTTGTATAACTCAGAGGCAGATTTTCCAAAGCCTTACATCCAAGATACACAAAACGTAAGCATCCAGCTCTTGGCCCCTCTACATCTGTGTTGGTTGCTGGAGTGCAACAAAGAAACGTGGCACTTGTAAGACACGCAGCTTCTGGGCCCTCCTGAAGGAACAAAATGATAAAAAGTGTTTTCATTCCTTTTTTTTTTCCTTTTTTTTCTTTTGCATGTCATGGCCAGGGGCCAATGGAAACTCACAGACTGCTCCATATTTTTTTATATTTTCTACAGAATCTATTCTCCCATTTAAATACAACCCCCCAAAAAGGGTTTTCCCCCATTTCTGTGGCAGGGGGTCTTCTTCTGCCAGGCTGACTTTGCAAGGCAATGGTTCGTTTGCAG
>NW_009233576.1:0-5101 GCF_000690835.1 Fulmarus glacialis | reverse complement strand
GCAGGACGTGGGAGCTGCACAGTTGTTTCCGCTCCAGAGCTGTACCAAGATCTCTGCTGGCAGCAAAACCTTTCAGCCCATCATCCACTTTGCGTTTAAGTAAACAAGAAGCCGTTATATCTTTTAAAGGGGATTCCATTTCAGCACAATGATAAACGACCAGCATACCAGCAGAGAGAGAAAGAGGTTCTTAAAAGTCATCCTTTGAGTTGTTTATGGATCATGTTCAGACGATTCCTGAAAGCCTCCCAGCTGAAAGATCAGATCTCACTTTATTCTCTAGCCTCAGCTAGCCTGTGAGATAAGTATTTTGTTTGTGCCATGGCATTGCATGTAAGCAGAACCATTTTTCCCTTCCGCTTTTTAGCAGCAATAATCAGTAACCCTTTCACGAACCTCAGCTTGCTAATTCATAAACGACTCCTTCCTCCCTCCTGCTGCAGTATCTCAATCCAGTTCTCAACAAGGATTAGAGAGAAGCGAGAGTGCATTAGTAAGGTTTTATACACGGAGACTCTGTAACTGACTGGGTTCCCTACAGCAATGGCAACTCATGGCAATATTAGCACAACTGTTTCGAAACTAAACTGCATATAATAAATCAACACAACCTATTTTATAGAACTTTCTAGAGTTTTTTAGAAAAACTGACAAACTTCTTTCTGTTGTAACCTTTTCCCCTCTTTCTTCCTTTTTCATAGCAAAATGGGAAGAAAAAGGGAGCAAGGCAAAGGAAAGTTTAAAATGCATATTAAGAAAATCCAGGATTTTTCAGTATGGGTGATTTTAAAATTAAATTGTTTTAGAAAAATGAGGAGGAAAATACAAAAAACAAATCAAGCTTCTTTTCTTTTTTTAATCAGCTCGAGAATTGTGCTTATTCCCACTCCCAGAGAGCTGGTTCATTTATGAATTTAGAAACATTTTGCCTTTGACCAACGTGATTTGCACGCTGAGCTCAACAGTCCAAGCCGCAGATTTCCTTAGATAGGTTGATGTCATCTCAACTCACATGCACATGAACGCTCTCTTCCAGCCCACCAAATAAAATCTGTTGTGGTGTTCTCTCCACTGTAAAATATGCTTCTTTAAACAAATAAATAAATAAATGGGTTTGCTGAACAAGCTTTGTTTGCTTTATTCACCAAAACTGGAGTCAAACCCCAACTGACCAAAAATATCTAGAAAGAGAGAGCCTCTCCTAAGGAACTTCTGTCTATCTGCTGCCGTCCAGAAGCCAAATGTACCTATACGGATCATGGCACGGGACCGTTGCTGCCCCGGCTTCGGCGCGTATTCATGTTCTGCACTTCGACCACTTAGCTGCTGAACTGGAGAAGTAGTTGCTAGATGTACAGAGAGACAGACAGATCCTTTGCCAGAAACTCCTTTGCATAGAAAATGTCTTCATTTATACTGTTGAACAAACCGGTGTTTATTCACTGGACAGACTTCTACTCAAAATCTGCACTTTCTAGGCAGTTTACTTAGTTTTTGGGTAATTCATCCCATGTAATGGGGATCAAAGGGCAAGGAATAACATATTAACAGCTTACAGTCGTGGGTTTGGAACTGTTTAATTTCTATCTCATTTGCCGAGATTTAGGAGGTAAAGCAGACAAATTTCACCAAACACAGGTTGGTTGTATTATGGTCTTATCCTCTCTGTGTAATATAAATCTGTATTTTTCATCAGCTGCAGTCAAGTTAAATGTGTGCACACGTACTCCTCAAACAATAATTTACCGGCTTTCTACCCCCATGGAAATGGAGGCAATGTATATACTTTTTAGTTCATGTTTATGTTAAAATGATTTCTCACTCAGAAGAAATCTTAGCTTTGATTAAAGGAAATAGAGTGCGATAGTGAAACAGGTTATCCCTAATACTATTATTTGGATTACATTGTCTGAGAACACTAAAAGGGATATTTTATATATATTTACAGATTTTATTAAGTCAATAGTCTTCACAGAGAGAGATGTTAGGCATAACATTTAAAAAAAAAAGTATTAAAATTACAGAAATACCAGCTGTATTTAACCAGTCACCATAAATAAACCATGCCGATGGCATTTATATACATGATAATATATTATACCCAACTGAATGCCAAACCATAGTTTAGATGGAGCTGCTTGCCAGAATCTCCATGATTTTTGAAGAGCAGCAAGATCTTAGCGGGAAAAAAACAGGCAATCAGGTAGATAATACATTGTTATTTACAGCACAAACAAAACAGCCTGGTTAGAATCTCGTCTGCCATTCACCACTGAAACGGCCTGCAAAAGGCCACGTCAAATCCTGCGACGCACAAGGCTAACATGCACGATGCAGTATGTACAGCTTTACAGAAAAGAAGTCACTTTTCATGACTATCAAAATCAAATCACAAAACATTTATATGTAAATGCTTTAGCTTCCAGATTGCTAATAAACACGTAATTCCTGTGAGAGAGATCTGCAGCACTTGCATACATTCAAAGAGTAAAGCAGAAGGCTCTGCAAGCCTGCGAGAACTACGCGGGACGGAGCACGACGTTCACTCCGAGGGCTTGATCCTGCTGGGCACAGCACAGCCCGCGTTCTCAAAGTCCTTTTTCACCTTTTTGCCTTTTTTGCTTGACTTCGGTTTTCTCCTCCCTCCAGCTTTCCCCTGTTGCTTTCAGTCGCCATTTTGGGAACTCCAGATCCAAGGCGACAATATCTGGGATCGCTTTTGGTTTTTCTGTTAAGGAGCCGTCGAACCTGGAGCCTTTTGTCAAGGAGCCCTGCCTCCCACTCTTGAAAGCTACATCGCTGAAACCTGTTCCTGAGGAACTGAGTTGGGAAGACTAGGGTGGTGATAAACCATCTACAGTATCTTCTGGCAGTGCTTGGCATGATGCTGAAGGCTAGCTACGAAACCCACTTCTGTCCTTGTGCTCTGCAGGGAATCACTGCAGCGAGGAGAGTAAGATGGCTGATGTTGCCTTTATCCTACTAAATAAAAAAAAGTAGCTCAATACCACACTGAAAAAGTGCTTTGAGTACAAGTCCAGTCTTGTTCTGAAGTCTTGGAAATCTATTTTTTCTTCAGTTAATTGACAAAATCTGTAGATCATACAAGGAAGACAGTCCCTGCCAAAAATCAAACATCACTAGTTTTTAATAATACAATGGGAATAACCCCTTAGAACATATGTAATTATGGCAATGAGTCATTCTGATGGCATCACACAACCACATTCACTGGGATTTTGACAAGGAAGAGGCCACATAAAATTTGAAATGATTTCATTTCAGCAATGGTCGTGTCAATGAAGCTGAGGCCGTTTGGCAGATCCGGCAGGCCTGGCATCTAACACTAACCCCCCTGTCCTGTCTGGCACGCAGTATGGGCTAACTGTAGCCAAGTTCGAAAGAAGAAGAAACAAAGTTAAAAATTGAAACGGGAGGATGCATCAATAGCAAATGAAAAGCTTGTGAGTCATACAGCAACAAAAATTATTTTAGCAGAGTAAAATATCTGACTCGTATGTTATCAGATACACAAGTAAACAACCACAGCTACAGAGATACTGCAAGTTAAAGACTACCCGCTAGCCCCAGTAATGTAATTTTGGTCAGGAAAAACATGAGAGAGAGGAAAGCGCAGCTGAAAGGATGAATTTATTCCAGTTTGAATGCAATTCCCATATGTTATCAGTATAATCTTTTCTTATAACAGAAAATACAGGATTGTAGCCCACTCCGATTTGGGCGACAGGGCCCACTGTAAGCAGGGCTGGGGAAAGTGGTGCTGAGGCCTCCGTGTTAAAGCTTTCAACGTGGGAATTCAACAATTAACTCAGACACGTTACCAATAAAAGTTCTCCACGACATAACCTCATGTCTAAGGCTAGCTATTTCTATTCTTTCACAGAAAGAGACAGCAATTTTCTGGATGCACTCCAAAATATCTTGCTAACAATAAAAAGAGTGTTTTCTTAAGGAAAAGGAAGAAAGAGTGGGGGAGAACAGAGCAAGTATTACTCAACTATTTAGTCTAAAAATTTGAAAATCAAAAGGATCTTCTGACAGATTGATATCAACTCTAATAGAAAACACACTTGTCCTGGGAAAACTCTTCTACATGAGCCTCAAGTCTGATAGCTTAAACAATTATCTACAATTTGGAATTAATTTTTTATGCCCACATCAATGTGTATTTTTTAAATGCCCAAGGCATAGATAATTCTATTAAGAGAAAAAACAGAAATCGTAGGCTTAACCAAAACAGACTGAAAATTCAAGACCGCCATCTTACAAAACATCTCACAAGTCTTGACTCATCAGGACTTCGTTATACAACAGGGACTATGCACTACCTAAAAGCAAAATGCTGAAAATCATTAAAAGAACAAAATCTCAGAAGCTCTGTTATTGTTCTGGATTTAGAAGAGCATTAGCAGAACTAGAAGGAAATTGAACTAGCTGTGAATACTCTGCTGCTAATAAGCGTTTAGAAATGATGGGCCAGACCTTCGTTTTGGGGAATGATTCCCCAACGTACTGAGCAGTTTGGCCCCAGCCCAACCTCTGGTATAAATTAACACCGTTTCAGTGGGGCTTTGTTAATTCCCCCAAGGTGAGGATCTTTCCA
The DNA here is from genome assembly GCF_000690835.1 of Fulmarus glacialis. Taxonomy (NCBI): domain Eukaryota; kingdom Metazoa; phylum Chordata; class Aves; order Procellariiformes; family Procellariidae; genus Fulmarus; species Fulmarus glacialis. The sequence continues at coordinate 477 of NW_009233576.1, read as the reverse complement.
ATTTCTATTAAAATCTGGCCCTAACATGAATGTAGGCTTAGTCTTTTGACGTATAATTTGCCTAAATTTGATTTAAGTTTCTGCACTGCCCATGCAATTCTTTACATGTATACAAAAACGCCAGTGTTATGATTTCTAATTTTAAAAAGTCATTGCCAGTAACCCAGAAAAAACAACCCTGTGTGCCCATAAACATCCCACCAGTACTGCCCTGCCGCATGTAAGTATGCTCTGCAACGCCAGTGCTCCCACCAGCATCCCTACACCAACAAACCGGTTTGCTGACCACATGCATTCATCTGCAAATGGAAATAAGCATTAATGCCAAGCTCCCAAATGATTCTTATTATGTTTCTGTGAACAAACAACATTTCACAAACAATGAAGGCTCCTGTGCCAGCACCCTCGTTATTACAGCCTTCCCTTCCTTTGAAACGGCCTGCGGTCCCCCCGCTGCCCGGGGCGGGAGCCCCGTCC
>NW_009233575.1:0-5056 GCF_000690835.1 Fulmarus glacialis | reverse complement strand
ATTAAATATATATATATATAAAAAATTACCTCTCTTTTTTTTCATCATTTTTGCAGCTTTCTCTGCATTTCCAATGTTTGGGAACCTGAAGGTGAACTTCAGCAAGTTGGGGTAGGAATTTTGATGGAAGGGGGACAGGGAAACAGAGGGACAGAAATTCATCAGAATTGAGCTTAGCATCTTTATTTGCTGATACAGTCTGTGCTCACAAAATACATCCCAGTTTTTGCAGCAGAGCAATAGATGTGAGGAATGACCCCTAAACTCACAGCCCTGACAACAGGTCTTCCCAACAAAAAAGAAAAGTCTTGCTTTTCTAAATAATTATTTTAAAGTAAACACAGGTAATTGCATTTCTTTCTGAGTCATTACACTCACGAATTACAATTCCAACTTTGTGTCCACTTTGAAAACTAGGTGAAAAACGCTAGAAAGCCTGCTATGTCACCCATTTTATAGCAAAAGTATTAAAGTATGCCAAGCGCGTCGGCTACTTAATTGACATTTGTGGTTAGTTCTATTTGTTACATTTAAAGTACTCCTGTTTAAAAATAGTTGTCCAAAGAAGTGCTAATGTTACTATGAAGACTGTTGTCACTTACCTGAGATGAGATGGTATCCTGTGCCAGACAGCATGCGGGCTGGATGACCTGGCACGTGGCAGGCACGGGAAGGAATGGAGAAATGTTTCTTCTTTATCATGAGCAAACTCACATCTGGGTGGAGCTCAGGCAATTCTTGGAGGTCTTGCTAGTTTTCACAGCTCAGTCAGTGCTGTTTTCTTTGCTCCACTCATTCTTCATCTCAGTTTGCTCATTGGCATCGAGTTTGTTTCTTCCTGCTGGAGTCCTCGGCTTGCATTGCATTTTGGCTAGTTCACTCTTAGTGGGCTGGAAAAGAGTTTTTCCACAATATCAGTTGGTGTTAGTGGTGTCAGTGGTGGAAATCTGCTTTAAGCAGATTTTCCAGGAGGCTTGGCTAGGTAGGATTATGTAGTAATATTGATAATTTTTTGTTGCATCTGTATTTCAGACATAATGATATTAAGCACTGCTCTGCTTTATGGTCATTGTTTTGGCAGCTGTAGAGAGTGTGTCCTGACAGAGTTGTGAAGGGATGAACTACTTAGTTATTGCTTCCCCTAGTTCTGTTGTTATAGCTATTAAAAATGCAGCCTTTGCTTTAACAGACTGTCTATCTTACTCACTGCTTTTTTTTCTGAACCAGTAAGATATCTCACTGATCAAAAATGGCTTAACAAAATAGAAATTAAAACAGAAGAAAGAAATTTGGGAGACCTGTGCGAATGTATTCCCACTTGCAAGTCATACGAGATGCTCTCAGCGGTGTTCCTCATACTGTCCCCATCTATATGTCACGTTACCCAAACACGTGATTCAGACTTGTGGTCAAGTTACTGTTTTTTAACCATCAGCTGAGCCGTGGTAACATCATCTTTGAAACATAAGGAGAATGTGAAATAATGAAACTTAAGGTAACACTTTTTTTCACTTGGGGCTGCTCTAGGACACATTTCCTTTCCTTTGTTGAAGGCTGAGAGAGCGCACGAAGCTACTGTGGTTGAGCTGACACATGGTAACACTTTTTGCCATGTAGTACCTTTGATCAGATATCTGAGCCCTTAATTGTATTTTTGTAATATATATTTCTTTATAATTTGTAGTATGATTTAATCTTTCTTGGTAAATAAACATGACATTTTTTTTTACAAATTTTATTTATTTCACTAGGAAGAAAAAAGGAAGAGGCAGGCAGTACCAGACCCTCTCATCCCCAAAGGAGTGACAGAGGTGGAAGAAAGGATGAATGCAGCAGAAAGGACATGAGTGGATTTCAGCAGAGACCAGTGAAGAAGAATTACCTCTGAACATAATGTGCTGGCCAACAAAGTACAACCTATAACTTCCAAGGCCATTGTGGCCCTAAAATGTTAGCAGTGGTCAAAGCAAATTACAACTTTTATTAAGAGACCCTTATGTATCATTTTACTGCAGCAGGATTACACTGCCAGCCCTGCAGAGGGAGATTTAGTCAGGTAATTCTCATTAAGGGGCAAACCTCTCTGACTTCTGCGGGTGCTTTGCCTGATTAAGTACTGAAGAACCAGGCCCTAAGGTTGGCCCAGCTGAGCTCTAACCTATCTGCCTTCATGCAAGCAAAAGCTTCATATATCAGCTCCAGCTCATGCAGAGGAGTCTTACCAGGCACTCTAATCCTAAGGGGAAACATTTCATTGCAATGCACAGCAATTTGCATTCTTTCTCAAAACTCTGCTATTACATTATCCATTTTTCTCTTGATTAAAAGAGATCAAGAAGTGCACACTCACACACTACACATGCAGGCTTTCCATACAGGAGGCCTGGAATCCACATTCAAATTCAGGCTGGAGGAGATCTGGCAACTTCCAGCTCTTGATGGGTTTATGCTGTTCTAATAATAGTCACAATTTACTGATAATTATCAAGGAGGGAAGTTACTGTGTTTTTTGTTGTTGGGTTTCTAAGATATTCAAGTGTTTTCAGAAGTATCCAATGCCAAACAGTTCTTAAACGCTGTAAGCCCTCTGAGTCTGTGCAGAAGATTCTAATTTTACCTACTGAAGGCCAACCTATGGTGTTACTGCCACAGGCAGACAGGGAACTGGAGCTACACTGGCACAAGGGAAATTTCAGAAGGTAGGCAAGAATTTCTCCAAGTGTTCAGGCCTTTAGATTATGGTTTAGATTACACAGTCCATCCCCACCACCTTCCCTCTGGGAATGCCCTGGGAAAATAACCAGAGATGGAATCGCAAAAGGTAGGGATATAATCACAAAAGGCTCTTTTCTGATCTATGCAAAAGCATGGACAGTCTTTGGGTCCCCTCCACCCACACCTTTACCCTTGCATAAGCACTAAGAAGATTAGGGCACATGGAGCAAGAACCAATCCCTGCTCCACCACTGACTTTTTTCAGGAATTGATATCTCAATGTCCCACAAATGAAATGTGGATAATGACATTTCTTTGCCTCAAAGGAAACAGGAAGATAAGTATATTGTATAGTAAATGGTAGTCAAGTACTTCATAAAGGAGACTATGTAAGGTACCTAGACCAGGTTGATTGTGTAGTGTAAAATTGATCTGAATATGCAAAATAGAAAACATTTATTTAAGAAGTTGAATGTCTCAACTAATAGCAAGGTAAACAAACAACCTGGTACTGCCAACATTGGCTGTTTTGTAGATAGATTACTCAAAAAAGTTTGATTTTGGCTAAAAGTAATCTACTTCCTCAGAGATAAGTCTGACTTCCTCTCCAAACATTACCTGGCTTTAGTGATGGGGGCTCTAAGTGGAAATTTTTATACATGAGCACATGGAGCAAGACATGCAAGCAAAAAACGGGGGGGGAGGAGGGGGGGAGAGGGAAATCTTAAATGAATTTGACATCTCTTTTTCTCCATTTTTCAACCAGTGAGGAGAAATAACAGTTTTGAGGCACTTACTTTAATGAGGTACTCAAATCAATGCTACCTATCCACACAGGAATTAGTAAATGAACATTTCTGGAGAGATTCTCTTTTCATACCGGTAGCTTGACCTGTTCAGATGAACTATTAAAGAAGGGGCTTTTGTACTTTTGTGATCTGGATTTTTTTTTTCTTGCTATTGCCACTTCAGGAAAAACTAACAAGCCTTTTTGGTCCAAAACTAGCTGTGCACCCAAATACAGTTAGTAGTTGTAGGAGGAGTGGTAATTTTTTAGGAGAACATCCAAGTAGGAATAAAACAAATTTCACTAAGTAGCTATTCATTACAATAGTGGAAGAATGAGAATCCACCCCTGCCTGATCTGGTATTTCAGTAAAATAGTTCCAAAGGTCATTGTTACAGTCAATCCTTTAATTTATGGATAGAAAATAAGTAATAGAGCATGGTATATAGCAGAACTAGAAAAAGGTAAAAGGATTTAGGACAGCACAAGAACTGAGAGACATCAAAAGAAGCCTCAGGCATACTAGCTCTTTGTAGTTGAGGAAAAGTTGCTGTGTGTTGAATCTTGCTTCCCCTTATGTCTGTATAAAGAAAAATGTGCTGCTACTTGGGCTACTGAAGAGTGTATTCAGTGGACTTACTGCTATCAGTTGCACAGTCCTCACTCTACTCCCTCCTGAGGCAGGTGGAATTTTCTTTGAATTGTGATGGTCTCTAAAATTACAGGAGTAGAAGACTAATACAATTGTAAAACTCAGGCAATTGCTTCCCATGCCCACAATGCTGTATAGCACTATACACTGCATGACTGTTGGTCAAAATGGAAACAATTACTTCAGCTGCACCTTGTACTTTAGCTGCAGGTCAGCAGGCTTGAATCATGGTAAATTTTCCACCTTAAATTCATTTACAAAGTTTAATATAAACCACAACAACCCATAGCATAAACAATCTGGAAATGATAAGCAGTTTGCGATATCTCACTGAACAACAAATATTAAGAAATAAATATTTTCTTGGAATGTTAGTAGAATACATGATCTATGTTTTCAATCCTAATTTCAGCTTCTGATGAGATGAATCAAATATTCACATCCCAGCTGCTTCTGAATGTTCTAAGTGGAATTTCTTGGAGCAGTGTGAGCAGGTGGTGTTCCCACACAGCTCCAAATAAAGTTTATACGTGCTGGGGATGCTGGCTGCCTTACATACAAACATGGATTCACATAACTATTTTTCTTTTAATGCACATATTTGGTCATTTTGGCATGAGGCTGAGAGATCTTCCCAAGGACAAAGCGACAGGTATAGAGATGTTGCCTGGAGCCCTAACTTCTCCCAAGCCCAAGGCTATAGTTATGTACCTGAGCCATAGCTTGTATAAGCTGCATGCATGCTAAGGAGTGGACTGTTTCAAGCCTTTTGACAATGCTTTTTGTACTCTAGTGCCAAGAGTAGGGTATGCAGAGTAGGATATGAAGTTATGGAGGATATCTGAGGCTACCAGGCCTGTTGGGATACACCAGAAAAGCATACGTTGTAGGGTCGCGGGGGG
>NW_009233574.1:0-6368 GCF_000690835.1 Fulmarus glacialis | reverse complement strand
GAGCCCTTCGCCTCGGTGGCTTCTTCAGAAATATAACTTCAGAAATATAACTTCAGAAATATAATCTTCAGAAATATAACTTCAGCTGAAAAATGAGAAGTACCTGTAAACTGGATGTAAGTACCTGTAAACTAGATGTAAAAAATCACGTGCAACCAAAAAGAACATAGAAGAGAGTAATAGCCTAGGATCACTGCGCGGATCACAGTGGGTTCTTATGTGGGGTGACTACGAGCCTCGTTAAACACCTGAAAGCTTGCTTTTTTCTCGTTTTGGGAGGGGGGGGATGTGGGGTTTTTTTAATCTGGATTTTGTTTTGATTTCTTTTCACTCAATGTTTGTTTTCAATCAGTCTGTTCTAAGTTCAAAATACAGCCATTGACAGTTAGACTGTGTTTCCTACTATAATTATCTTAAAATCATCAAATCTATTATGTCATTGAAGAACAGAGGGAACAATCATTCTTTTAAAATTTTGGTGTGGGACAGACACCAAATGTAAAGCTCAGTGTCCTCATTTCATTTACGTGAGACGCTATCTCTAGCCAGCAAACTGTTACAGGCCAAACACGTACTTCTTGTCTTTTTTACTCACTCCAAAATTTGTCAAGTCAGGATTCATTTTCACACTGATCCAAGCTTAAAGGTGAATGGAAAAAATAAATCAGTATGTTATATAGAAAGCTGACCATGGAGACTTGCAGAAAGAACTTGCAATGGTGAGTGTATGGATGATAAAATGGCAGATGGAGTTCAATCTATATGAATGTGTTATACATGGGAAAAAACAACCTAACTGTATACTTGCAAAGATGAGCTCTGAACAAGCTATTGCCAGTCAGAGAAGAGACCTCAGAATTATTATGGCTCTACAAGAACATCAGTTCGATTCTCAGTGGCAAGTCAAAAAGGCAATCTGAATTTTAGGAAGACGAGTAGAGAACAAAGCAGAAAATGTAACTAGAGACTAACTGTGTAAGTCATTAATGTACCTATCAAGAGCTATTAAACATAAAGACACAATCTCTGTCTCAGTAAAGCACTGAACTGCACATGAAGAGATGGTTTTGGTAGCCCCATTCTCACAGTTCTTTCCTACCAATTTCTTATCAGCCAGCTGTAGACTTAGGAGAACTTTTTCCCTGACCATGATTGTCCTTAAGTTCTAAATCACAGCCTTACAATCAGCTTTGCATGGATGGACTATTATGTCCAATAACATCAGTTAGGTTCTGTATAAATTTTCCCTTGCAAAATAGAGCAGCTGCCATCCAGCAAATGGGCAAAAGCAGTTGTCTTTCATGGCTGGAGTCATAACTTTCAAAGCACATATTGGCAATGGTATCATTCAGACAACCCAAACACACCAGTCTTCTGGATGATACACAGAATTTTAAAAAAAATAATTTGTATTTATTCTTTAAGCTTTATTCCTTGTATGCTTAAGAAGACTATGTCTATTCTCTCACACAGTAAGCGCTTTTTATACTATCACAATTATTTCTTAATCCTAAAACGTTTGCTTATGAAAATAAATTGTGGATTTCCTATATTTAGATGAGTAGTAATACTTAAAAGTTATGTTTTTAATGATTTAAATACATAAAAATATGTCAAATTACCTGCTCAGCTTTGCTTACAGGGTTTTGTGGGTTTGGGGGTTTTGTGGGGGTCGTGTTTATTTTCTGTGTAATTTCTTAGGACAAATCCAGCAATGGTTTAGCAGCTTTACTCTTTGCCCACTAGAGGGACTTTATGGGAGCCTTTCTGCAATATGGGATGAATGATACAGGCAATGCCTGGTAACGTTCTGCTGGATGTGGTTTTCTCCTTTCAGGTTGTAGCTATGGAAATACACTTCAAAAACGTAGAAATACACACAACAGCTGAATAAAAAGAAAAAATCTAATCAATGGCATTGCTTCCTAAGTGCTAGTCTTTCCAAAACAAACGAAGAACTCAGGCCTACGCACATTTGTAGACACTATTTAACTCTGCAATTTCATTTACCTCACTTAATAATGCTAGGTATTTGCCTAAGTATTTTTCCTAGTGTTGGGCTGGAAAAAGGAAAAAGAAAAAAAAGCTGAAAGTTAACAGGGAAGAGAGACTTGTGATACTTTGGAAATCTTACTCTATATGCAACAGAATGTGTAGGTCATTGTTAAGATGTGATTAGAATGCACATTTATGAAGGGGAAGTATATTCATGAGTGTACATAGATCGAATTACCCATGTTTCACTATAAACAGAGATGTTCTTTGACACACAATATGTTTGCAAACTGAAAATAAAACAGAAATCCTCAGCATGTTGTTGCTTTATCACATAATCTTTATCAGTCCTTTTTTGTAGTCTTAATTGGGCTACATTTTCTTTTCTGCTCTGCTTATAAAATGTCTCCTGCAGTTCAATGGGGTTTTGCGTGAGTATGTCTCAGAGGAACTTTTCTCATCATGCAATGTATGGGACTATTGAAGTAAGATTCTGTATCTATAATGTTAGTAATATAATTAAAATAATAGGACATTATAAATTACGTATGGAAAATAGAGATTAGTAGGTGAATGCTGAGTTTGGTAAGAAACTCAGCCAAGAGAAATAAGAATAGATGATGCTATAAAAGAAAGCATCAGTCACAGGGAAGCTATTTGTTTCAAAACAGATCTTAATACCTTCCTAAATTTGAGTGAAGTATGAGTTTGATTTGTGATAGTTTAGAGCTGGAGACAAGAGGACAAAAATACACAAAGTGAACTGAAATACACGGCTGTGTACTTGGGGATGAATAACAAAAAACCTTGAAATTTAGTAGAAGCACTGTAAAGGAGAAAAACCTGACTGCACCAGCTGATCTCAGAATGGCTGTGAGCTGTCAATATGAAACCAACATTACAAAGGCAAACATAATTTGCCAATCATCTCAGTGATATTATTTACAAAGGAACAGTAATACATTGTATAAGGCTCCAGTGAAACTCAATTTAGCATACAATGCATAATTCTAATTGCTGATATTTAGAATAGACTGATTGAACCTGAAAGAAACACAGAGACCTCTGTAATGATCACCGAAATGATGACCTTATCATACAAAAAGAGGCTGAAAAAGTTGTTCAGCTCACAGATTACTGGGGTGTATTTCTGTAAATACACAAAGGACAAAACATTCAGGGTAGGTGCTATTTAAGTCCATATATTTAACATAGAACCATCTGTTGGACTACATTTTCTATTGTGCTTCTTTATGAAATGTTCACTCCAGTTCAACTGAGTTTTGCAAGACTACATCTCTCAGAAATGCAATGCGATCAATTAAGATTAGTCTCCTCCCAGAATAAACTGTTAGCATGATACTTGCAGTTTACATTTTTTAATTGTAAAATATGAGGCCCAGAACACTGTTTTTCAGTGTCTGAAATCCTTACTACCTCATTATATCAGATGACTGTCAGACAGAGCACCACAATCTGTATTTCCAAATAATAATCCAACCAAGAGTGGATTTAAAAGGTCTTTACACACTCTTAAATTGCTATGTCCTTGTTGGAATGAGCTGGCAATGGGATTTTTCTGCTTTGTTGATTTGGGCCAGCCAAACTGCAGTATATATTTAGTTTAACTCCTCTGAATGTTAGATTAAATACCTTTTCAGTAAATGGTATTACACTGTGTATTTTAATGCAATACAGTCTTCTTCATTAAAGATATTTTCTTTAGTGTTATTGACAGAAATGCCTTAAACTTCAACTTTAGTTCCACCCGCTCAGTAGATTTTATAATAAACAGAAAATAAATGTCCTAATTATTTTAATAAAACATGATTCCCATTCCCTTTTAATTTTTCAAACCATCTCTTCTAAATCCAGAATTCTTTTCAAAAAAACTCAGAAGGGATAATTACCACCAGCTCTAGGCAGTCAGCAGCACAGCAGGATCTTTTTAAGGAGAAGACTGAAAAGAACACGACTGAAATACATTCCTGGTCATACACATAAGCAGATACTCAAGCAGTAAGTTAGCATTAGCTGGATACAGATAACAATCGCTGACAGGTAGTCTTGTCAAACTGTATTATGCCTAAATTTTTTTTCATCTCTTTGTATAGATGTTCCACTGACACCCATGTTTTTTGATATAAAGTTGTATATGCTTTCAGTAACATTCACCGTAATATTAAAAAGGTGAAGTATTAAAAGGTTGGAGAAACAAAGGCATTTTTCCACAAGAGGGGGCTAACACACCTTACTAGGTCCGAGCAGTAAGTTTTCTTCATCAACAGTCTAAAACTTAGGCATACCAGACTCCAGGTTAAACTTTCTAATTTAATAGTATTTTCTCATTTGGCTGGTCCCTTTATGAGATACAAGAGAAACTGGAAGTCAGAGAAGTGACCAGCTTCTCCTCAAGAGAAAGCAGCAGGACATGAGGTCATTGTGACCGAGAAAGCTTTTCCGATGGAGCATATTCCTAGATCTTTTTCCCTTTTTTAATGACGACTTCTGGGCCTATCCTCATGTAATCATTATATCTTTTTAAAAACAACAGTCAGTACCAAAAATCTGCTAAGAAAATCTTACTTAACTCCTCTGAGCTTACACAGCTCTTGAGCATATGGCAAGAGGTAAAAACTCCAGCGGTTACTGAAAGCGATTGTATTCCCTCAAAAAATGAAGAAAATTCAAATCTTTTTTCTTTCAGAACTTCTGATCTTAATTAACCAAATAGTAAAAAAATCAAAATTTCCCACAGAATTCCCATTTTGTTTATAGTGTTTCATCAGAGTAAAAATTAAATCGAAACACTGAAATTGTTTCAAAGACAATCTATCTAAAAAGTGACTGGAGACCCATGTCCTCTTGGCTGTGATACAGAGTCATGAAAAATTCCTTCTTCTAGTATTATTATTTTAGTGCTTCTTTTATTACTATTTATTACTATGTTATTTTTTCACTGGAGAGAAGGGTTAATGGTTCTTTCTACTAAGTCAGGAATATACTGGTGTGAAAGGGCTTTGATCTCACTAACATTGCAATTTTTACCACTCTGTACTTGCTTCAAGCAGCTGGCTGGGTCCATACCTTCAACCAATTTAAGGATACTTGGGTGGCTGAGTTGCGTGCATTTAGAAAAACATACTAAATAAGCATTATTTATTACTGAACATTCTAGTTCTTGAAAAGTTATTGAATTCTCAATATAATGTATGTAGTTTATTTTCTTTTTCCCATAGATATAGTGCTGGACAGCTGGTCATCTGTAACTCAACAATCAGTCAACAGACTTTGCCTCATAGGTATTATAATGTGAAGGTACATTATATACAAAACCTTTTCTTTGTCTTAACGATATGACACACAAAATATAAGTATGCAACCCTTAGAGCTACAGTGGTCCATGATGCAGAGAGGCTTTAGAATGTGAGCGGTAAAAGGAAATTCCTGATGACTATTGCTTAGAAAAAAGCTGAAATGGTTAGAAGGACATGAAAGAAAGCCTGGAGTTCAAGGTGGCTGAAGAAGACAAAGCAGAATGAAGTGACATGTTACTGCAACACATGTGATTAGCAGAAGCTGAGGCCTTGGAAAGTAATACAAAATTTTAGAACAGAATAAATACTTTAAAAAAATATTTACAATCTTTCTAAGTACACCCATGGTTTTAAGTTACACAACTGCCTAACAGCTCTGGCGAGGTACCAGCTAAGTTGACGCACGTTGGTAAATATTTGCATTACAGTTTATAACAGAACTGCTCATTCCCTGTGTTAACTTGCACAGGCTGCATTTTCGTATCATTTTTTCCCCACTGCACAATGTATTTACTATTATAAATTGTGCTAATAACATGCAAAATGCTAGCATTAAACAAATAGTGGTAAAACTCCAAGTTCATCCTCAAAATCCCATTGTGATAATTTTCATTGCAGGGTTAAATATAGAATGACATGCTAGACAGTTGTGACTCATTTTCTTCCAGTACTTCTATAAAGACTGACTTTAGCCTTGAACTTCATTTTTCATTAAGAATTCTCCAACAGTTATATTTTTAAAATAAAGTTATCATTTAAACTTTAAAATTTTTAATATTTAAAGCAACTGAACATTGGAAGCAAATGGGTTTTGCATGGTTTGTCTGAATATTGTAAATGTCATCCTTTGTATATACAATTTCAAGACCTCTGTAGTGTCAGCCATTCAGGTAATGATTTTAGTATGCTAAACATAGCTGCATTATTGCTAAGCCTTTCAGAATGTTTTTAACATGAAGTAGCTGTTGTAAGAATAGATATGCTCTGCAATTTTGTCCCTCTGTGTTCCATATTGGGACCAGTACTTTTTAATGTCTTCATCAATGACATCAACAG
>NW_009233573.1:0-29115 GCF_000690835.1 Fulmarus glacialis | reverse complement strand
ATTCTATGATTCTATGATTCTATAATTCCGCTCATGAAATAAAAATAAATGATATACAAACAGAACCAGAGCTATCCCTTCACTCTTCTTACAGGAACAGTTCAATCTAATGAAGTCCTAGGAGGGTAGAGAGCTAACAGTGGAACTACTAAAAAGAAAAATTCATCTCACATTCAGAAATTATAAGAATAGTATTACACATTACATAAAAGCATACGTTGCAAATGAGTGTGAGTGTAAAACAGAGGAAACAACAGCCTGGGTTTGCAACAAAAAAGCATCATCAGCAGAATAAACGGTGTTCTTTAGACTTTATAGAATCCTAGAATCATAGAATCATTCCTTTTGTAACACCATTTATTTCACCTCTGAATTTGTATCATGCAGTAGGAGTTGTGACTGTCACGTAAAAATGATCAGGGTGTGTACAATGGGTAAGACTACACACTTAAAACAGATGCTTGGTGTTTCAAACAAGTATCACATTTCACCTTACCCAAATCATGTTTCCAACTCTCTTAGCTAGGCTTTGTTTAGCAGTTATGTCTTTAACAATGACCAGAAGTAATTTGAGGAAAATCAGAAAAAAGATGTGTAAATCCTAAGGTCAGTAGAAGTCATTACAACAATCTATTTTAAATATGATGAATTATTTTTTTCCTATGGGCTACCTATCTCTGTTTAGATGAAGAGAGTCTGTGGTGCCTCTGATGTATACTTAACAAAGTAATTCCATTTTAAGGTAGGTATTTTGTTTTCAGGCTTGTGGTGGGTGTTAAATATTTAATTGTTTACTTGCGTGTGCATCTGTCTGTGTGTGCAGAGGGAAGGTAGTGTGTGTGTGTAAATTTATGTGTATGAGTATATAGGTAGCATACCATGTGTATATATCTGTGTGTAAGTGCGTGCCAGGCAAGTCAGTTCTGCTGCAGAGTCTGCCCTGCCAATCACCAAACAATTCATTTAAGAGCATGATTGCAACTCTTGAAAACACAGTGATAGGATATACACTTATAATGAGAAAGCAAAAGTGTCAGATGACCCCACAATTCACAGAACCAGAGCAGTGACTTTTACAGCCATCTCTGGACTCTACCTTTTAATGAAAAACCATGTAGAAGACTAACTATTTATTAATAACTGCAAAAAGAGAAACGGCAAAAGAAAACAAGAATTTTCAATTTGCTAGAAAAGCTCCTCTGTCCTAAGCTAGATCAGTCAAACATAAACCTCCCCTCTCACTTCACCTCCACGATAACTGCGTGTTTAGGCTACTGTAAAGAAACAGCTCACAGGAGAGACTATATAGAGGAAACGCCTATCACTGCAGCATTCTTAAGTGTACCAATAAAACAAAAGATCAAAACCACCTGGGATTCTGGGACTGCCAGACTGAAGGCAAGTAATACCGCAGGCAAACAAAGGCTTCCTAGACCTGCGAACTAGCCTAACGCCATCAAGAGTGACGCTCTCTCGTCAAAAGGATTTTCCAGGAAATATGTTAATGTCTACATAACACAGGCTAATTGTAGGCTATGTAGCAGAAGTATTCAGCATGAAACAGAGCGCAATGAAACTGCCCTCCCCTTCACAGGTCACTGCAGGGTCCCATTGCATTCTTTTCACAATGAATAAACTTGTATTTAAATGTTTGTAGGGGATTTAATTTACAAACACTGGCCACTTCCACTGGAAAAAGAATGCTTCTATCAGAAAAGCAAAGCTCTTAACTCCTCTGGTACCTTCACCATGGAAGGTAACAAGCATCGCAGGATTTTAGCAGATTACAGTTCAGTTTTAGAACCCATTCTGCAAATGCCTATGGAGATTTGGTAGAGTTCAAGGTTTTGCTTTAATGCGACTGACATTCTGGAGTTGTGAAAACAACCTAAAGAAATAAGTTCTTTTTTCCCCTCTCCAACACTCCCAGTATGTTCTGTTACGCAGATTTTACGAAGACAGGCACATCTACAATGTACTTGGGGGCTATTTGGATGGAAATAGAAAAGCTATGGAGCAAGACAGAGCCAGCCTACATGTAAACAAGCTGGAACTGCTGGCAGCTGTGCTGTTACAAATAAAATTGCATTCCCCACTGTCTTCTCACTTATCAATTTTGACAGAAGACTGTCCTGACTTCTCATAAACAGCATCGAAAAGGACAAATCACATTGGGTGTCAGATTTGCCAGAATGGATTTGGTTGGTAGCTTACCACAAAGAAACAGAGGGTTATCTCCATGCCACATGGTGGGGAAAAACAATGCTCTGTCCAAGGGGTGGGGCCTCTACCTTATAGGCTAAAGTCTCATTTAATCCTCATTTTTTAAAGTCTGGCTTAGATTTAAGAATCGCTGACACAAGATTTGTTTACATCAAAGCAGAAAGGAAAAATATCAGCAAGCATTTCTCAAATGCATAATCCAAAAGCAAATACAAGATAGAATGAGAAATATTGCTGATCCCTGCTTTATAGCTACACTTAGAGGCACATGCTGCTTTGTGTCCAGACAAAGAATGCTCTGGGACAGCAGGATGCTGTAGACAATGATACCAATGTTAAAAAAAAAGAAAGAAAGAAAAAAAAAGTAGTAGTAGAAAAAAACAGAATTAATATGCTGACATATAGGCACCTATTAATAAAATATCATCTTGCAACTGTGGGAGCAGAATTTGGCCCTGCAGCTGATGAATCCTTTGATAAAAAAGAAGCTCCACTGGATATGGGAATTCACTCTCTCCCTGCAGCCCTGGAGAGAAAATTTTTGGTGCGTACTACACTTCTATGTTGGGAATCAAACAATGGAGTAACTTAAGGCATGGCAAGCCTGCCAGTGCATATTCAGCAGTCTGATGTGTGATGATCAGTAACAGTCTGATGGCTGTGAGTGGGAGGAGGAAGACACCCAAGTGTCAGCTGAGACTCCCAACGGGTGAGGACGGGGGGCGGATAGCAGTCGCGGAGCAGATGGGGGAACGGGTTGGGCTGGATGAACGATGGAGCCGGACAACGAATGTGAGAAACCTTTGATCACTGCGCTATGAACAAATTTAGCGTTGCAGTGGGAGGAAGGGTCTAAGCATACGGGGGTGAGATAAACACAACTTTTAATTCTGTGGGCCTCGCAGCCTTGGTGTGGCCTTTCTGACTTGCTTTTAAAGGATATTTTAAGCCTTGAGCTTAAAGACACGTGGTGGACTTTACAGTGAGTGTATCTGATAAGGAAGTCAAAGAAGGAAAAAAAAAAATCAGATTACAGATTACAGGCTTCCTGGCTGAAAAAGGCTCAACAGCTGACAGTATATCCTCCAGGAAGTCACAACTTGAACCTGAGTTTTCCCCCTTAGCTAGCATGCGTAATACCAAATCTTCAGATCCCTGTCAAAAAGATAAATCCAAAAATTAACCCTTATGGGAAGTACTAAACATAAAGTACCCTAAACGCTACTAAAAACCATTTTTTCCCCTATTGTCTGGATGATCACACTTACTGGAAAGTAAAATGTCCTCAGCATACTTTGTTATTTCAAACAAGCCATGGTCTTACTTTTCTCCCTCATTCTTCCACCTCCCTATTCATTCCCTTTATTTCTGTTCTTTCCCCATGGTGCAGTATGAATGCTAATTTATTAAAAGTACTTAACTATATACGTACATTTTCGTATGCTGTATATGCATATATGTTTTCACCTGCTTGAGACCCAGGTATGTTCTACACTTGAGAAAACCATGAATTCTTGCTTTCTGAGCAAAGAGATCCATGATGAACTTCTTATATACAGAATTTCTCAGCAGTCAGCTTTGGTCCTCACTTTTGGTCTTTCACTCAATATAAGTGTGAAGTTGCAAGGATAGGAGAAGAGTTTAAAGTATAATTAACTAGCTGATGATATGCAGTGAAGGGTTTCCTTTTCACTAACGTTAAATTCTACATTCTCACTTTCTTATTGAACAAAGTAGGTGGGAATAGCACAGACAAGGAAGAAACCGAACCATATGGTAAAATGAGATAAGCCGACTGGAGTAGTAACTATTCCATTGTGCAGTGTGTGTGAATATACTAAACTGTCACATTGGCTCATAGCCTCTATATTCCAAAGGAGTCCTTTGCTTTTGGACAATTTTGACAAAAAATAAAAGAAAGAGATTTATTATTACATGTATTTGAAGAAAAAAATTCTGACTTTTCATTAAAGCTTCTATCCTGACCCCCATTTTGAAACTCTTTGGCTTTCAACATTGAAAAGAGATACAGCTAAGGAATCACAGGCCTGAGCCATTTCGGTGGGGGGGGTGGGGGGCAGAAACCCTCAAACTTTCCCAGTTCCATTTTTTTGGTTTTGGGGCTTTCCAGAATTTGCCCTCCAATCTGTTTTCCAATGAAAATGGGTTTGACATAAAATGTTGGAATGGACCTTCTCTTGGTTATCAGGTAGGAACAGAGCACTCCACGCCTGGCTAGAAGTCCATTAACTAGTTAGGGGGCTGGAGCACATCTCCTATGGGGGGAGACTGGGAGAACTGCATTCGGTTAGCCTTTTGAAAAGAAGGATCTTCTTAATAAGGAGATCTTATTGCTTCCTTCAAGTACCAAATGCAAGGGTCCAGAGAAGTCAGAACCAGACTCTTCCTGGAGGTGCACTGTGATAACCACACGAGACAACAGACGTGATTTGCGACTCAGGAAATTCCAGTTAGATATTTAGGGAAGTGCTTCTTACCGTGAGGGTAGTCAAACACTGGAAGAGCTCTCCAGAGACATTGTACACTGTATACTACAAAACATAACCAACTACATCAGCTATATAATAAGCATCCACTTTGCCCCTCTACGATAGGCTTTCTCTGCAATTTCTGGACTTGCCTCAAACAGTAGTACTTGAAAGCAACTTGGAAAATTTAGTGGTGACGTCTACTGAAGGGAATGGGACAATATTAGCACGTGACATCAGTGCTAAAATCTTTACAGTGACTTCTCCTACATTTCTGTTTGCCATTCATTGTGTTGGAGATTAAGGTCTGTAAGGGATCCAACACCTGCAAAAGCTCTATGTACTTGGAAATCAGACTCCCCACTTGAGACTGTCAGATATACCCTTCTCTGTCCATGAATGTCCTCTTTGATACACCATGGACCTTCTCAGGAGAAGACCCCAATGTCCGGAGTTTTCCTGACTCTAATGGTATAAAAACATTCAAATCTGACATGTTTCAAAGGGTAGAGGAAAACCTGGTGAAAGTAATTCTGATAAGATCAGGGACTTCAAGCCCCCAGAAGATAGCTATTCCCCTTCCAAAAACTACATATACTGCAGCTGTTTCTAAACCTGATTCCCAACTCCCCCAAGTTTATTAAAGAGCCCCTTCATAGCTTAGAGCTCCTTCTAAACTGTAGCAAGTGCCTTTTTCTAGCCAACAAACCTTAGATACACAAAGTCCAGAGGTTTATGGCTTGTCATAACTGCAGTTCAGCTGAGAATCACTTGGCATAATTAGCTTTCACGTTTTACAATAGACTTCACCTATTGCAGGTAAAATCATACTTTATTTTTGCTGTATTTCAAAATGTTATTGCACAGCACTTGGCTCTGTAAACATCATTATTACTGCTGCCTGCCTGCTTTGGGCCTGAAACGTGCCAGAAGATTTATCTGCCTCATCAGCACTTTCTAAACACCCAGGCAGCCAATCGAAATGGGGAGGCATAACAGATGTGCCAACATCTGCTGCAGCGAGCATTTATCTGGACAGCAGAACATGTAGCTGTAGATTCAAACTCCTAACTAGTTACAATTCCACACGTTTGGACAGCCTTGATCTACAACTGTGTGAAGGCTATTTTGGAATATTAATTAAAATCAAGTTGAAAATGTAATTTTTCAGTTTTAGACAGCTGTGAGAAATATACCTTCCTGTAATTCAGTTTATGCCTTTCAGACACAGTAAAGGCAAAATACTATGAAAAAGCTGAATTTAAAGTTGAGCTTATAAAATTAGAAATTCTTAGAAAGCACTAAGCTAAAATTCCACCCCATCCATGCTCTTGTTTACTTTGAGATACATACATATTAAAATATGTATAGTTAAAATATGCAAATTTTAATCACATACATGTGCCTATAAATCAAGCACATGAAGCGATAGGCAATGACTTTTAAAACACATTTTAATTTTCCTGGCACCAAAATGAGGTCTATGGGCACCATATCCATGCTGAGTTTCAGCTGTTCAAACTTCTGTTGCACATGGAAATGTCCTCCACCCCCAAACACATACTTGCATAGATTGATGAAATCGTGAGATGAAATACAAAGCAAACTCATCATCTGCTTTTCTGATGCACAATACAGTTTCACCTGTATTCCTGCTCACCAAACCACGCCCTCCAGGAATGACTATCACATTCTCTTTGAAGAGCTGCCTCATTAAATAAAAAAGCAAACTTCCAGAGAAAAGACTTCTCCTGCTTTTTTGATTTCTCCTCTGAAGGCCCAGCATGCATAATATTGAAACCTTGTTTAAAGTCCATTTTCTTGTAAAAGGTTCCCTCTTGCTAGGGGGATTCGGCCCTTGCTTCTTGTGCTCTTGAATTTCCTAGGATACTAAGCTTTAAAATAGCGACATTGTAATAAGGTGGTTAACAGGACTTAGGTTATTTTTAAAAGAATATGTAAAAGAAATTATGTTCTCCCATCTTCTGTCTGTTTAGCTAGATTCCATGTCTCCAAGACAGACTACACGAACTTTCAAGCAGAAGGCATATGAAAAATAGCATTAATAAAACCCTTACAAACATTTTCACTGTAAAGCATATATGGAGGTTTGTGGTATAATAGTATAAAAACTGTCTAAACAAAGCATTTGTCCAAAACAGAAGATTTATAATCCACAGATTTCCATAAATATGAAAATACTGCCAGCACCTTTCTCTTCCTTCGCTGAGTGAAAAACATATACCATATGTTGTAATGTTTCCCAACAATAAAGTGCTGCTGAACTAAGCTCACTTTTCT
The DNA here is from genome assembly GCF_000690835.1 of Fulmarus glacialis. Classification (NCBI taxonomy): domain Eukaryota; kingdom Metazoa; phylum Chordata; class Aves; order Procellariiformes; family Procellariidae; genus Fulmarus; species Fulmarus glacialis. Next base: position 22,102 of record NW_009233573.1, on the reverse strand, counting down.
TCATTTTCCTGGAAAAACATAAGCTCTGACAACAAGGAAGAATTTTTATTAGCTTTCAGGTGAAGTGAGGAGTAACCCTGTGTTTGTTTTATGAAATCATGAAACAAAATGAATATCACTGACTTGATATATTTTCCTCCTGTTTTAAAACACAATAAATGGTAATAACTTTGACAAATTTGCCTGTGCCAGTTTTGTATCGTTTTCTCCCACTCTCTCATGATCCTCTGTAGTTGTGGACACAATTCAAATCCCTAAATTGGGATATTCATTACTTAGGGGAGGTGAGATGACAGCAACTTCATCTGCTTTGAATGTCAGAATTTTGTGATGACACACAGTAACACACTCAAAATTAACAAACAACTGTGGCAGAAACTACCATGACATCCTCTTCCATCTAAATGATCCAATGACTAGCAAGGAAGAAGAGTGATATAACGGCCGAAAAAAGAGATGCATTACAAGTAAAGGCACCTGGGTTTACTGCCAGTTCTGTCACCGACTGACTTGGCAAGTCTCTCAATACAACTGTCCTTAGTTCACCTGCTTGTGAATTCCTGTAGCAATACAGGACATAGTAACACTGAAGAACCTCCGTGGAATGGTGTTAAGTTTAATTAATTTATACTTGAAAAGTGACTTCAAGTCTTAAAAGGCAGATGAAAAAGTAAATGGAAAGACTGCTCCTTTTACCACTCCTTTGCTCATTCACAGGGTACAACTGGCCACAGTTAGGGAGAAATTACATATTTATTATTGTCTACGTGTAAATTACACTGACTTTAATCCTTTTAAAAATAAAAATGCCAGTGAAATACATAATCTTGTGCTGTACTTTAGCATGCCAAATGCATGCTAAAAGAGTCGTCTTTTAATTATTACACAGTGTTATTCAAAGAATTACAGCAAAAAAATATTCCAGTGCCACTTCTCCTTTTAACTGTGACCTTTCCATTTTTAATCCATAGTGACAGTCAGCAGGATCACAGGCCAGGTCTTAGCAGCTCAGAACTCCTTCTGAGTTAAAAGGAAAAAATCTCGAGGAAGGGTTTTAGAAGTCCCAATCATAGTAGTGTTTTCTCAGGTCCAACTGAAACAACTCTAATAATCTATTTACTTGAACAGGAGACTTCCTCACAAGCTTTTCAATTAATAGCTTTAAAATACAGTCCATTTTTTCCTATGGATTTGTATGATAGGACAGGTAGGAATGAGAAAAAAAAAACCACTCCAAGATCCCACAAACCAGAAAGACTCTCCTAAGCAACCAAGACCACAGATCACAGGCACACATATACCTGTTCACTTCCTTCATGATACTTCGTAACAGCAGATGCTATATAATACTAAGAATTGCCACAAAAAATCAGAATAATGTTGTCAATAAAATGTCTCTATACCATGGGGTATCCACAATTCAGCCATAACTGCTAGGCAGTTATGAACTGATGGTCAGAAAATAAACATAACACAGTAAGTCCCGGTTTATCTAAGCCCACTCTGAGCTGTCAGATCAGTCCCTCCACCACAACAGCAGCTGCATAAGGTAAGGCATGTGGTGAGAAGTATATGCTTTTCCATTGAAAATCTACACCACGCTTACCAGCAAGCCTTTTCACATTCCCCTTACCACACCAATCAGGTCTGATGACAATGGAAGGACACAACCTTGTCCACCATTTCAGCTCTTCTACACTGCAACACCCATGTCTCTATTAGGAACCTTATTTCTTGAAGCCTTCTCTTTTAAATTACATCTGGTGGTTGCTGAATTGAAAACCTGCCTTTTATTCGCTAAAGGCTCTTTTCTGATTCATCCCAAGCTTTAAGAAGTTCAGGAAAAAAAGAATCCAATTGCAGTAGGAAATACAGAAGAAACAAGCACAACCTGATAGCAAGTCACAGAGGTATTACAGTGGTTCTGCCCCTTCACATCGCTGTCATCCTACTTGAACATGGCTGGAACCTGGCTTGAGCGACTCCTGCCAAAACAAGGTTTCTCTCTCTCTCTCACCCCTTTATACTATTAAATAAAAAACACGACTTAATAGCTGTGCAGAGGAATTCCATGCTACATGTAAGGAATTTCTAGAAAACTCTAATCTAAGAAATGTTTTCCATTTCGATGGTTACACATCCATCTGCTGGGTTAGCTTCGTTGTACAGAAACACTCATCAGGTAACAAAACAGAAGAGCCTGACTGCAGCGATCGGAAGCGCTGGCACAGAAGCTGTTTCCATAAAAACTGTTTATTCAGGTGTTAGCAATTGAAGCAGGAGCTCCAATTGCGTTGCCGCAAGTGCCTGTAATGCTCGCACAGGGGTGTTTGCAGGCTATCACAGCTCTGAAGGGAGCTGTTACAGGCTATCAGCTCAGTAATCCTCATGTTAAAAAGGCCCTAAATATGTATTTACAAGATAGACAGATCTGTTTGGTTTACTGGTTAAATAATCCATGTGTTGAAAAGGCCTTAAATACGAATTCACAGGGCAGGCAGGTCTCTGTCGGCCTATTACAGCAGTGGTCCGCCTTTCAGCAAGTCACCGGAGACCACGCTTTAGTGGCCCGTGAGGGACTCAACCCACAAATGCGTACGTGTTCCAGTAACTTTATTCAGATAAACAGCCTCACTCAGACTGCTAATCTGAACAAAATTACTCCTTCTTTTGTTCTAAGGAAAAAATACTAATAAAATCGATCACTTCAAAAGCGTTATGTCACAGAAATGGGAAATTTGAGTTTGCCCCTGAAATACCTTCCCTCGTCACGATGGTGTGAGTGTTACTGGAAGAGTAAACCAATGTGTTACCACTGCATTGCAGCTGCTGCAATGCTCAGAGAAATGAAGAGAACAGGATAAAATTCTCCCCTATGGGAGTTTTAAGTGTTCAGTGAGAAGAGGTCTACACAAAACCTTACTCGTGGCCAATTCCCGAAGTTTTCTAGCTCTTCTCTCTTCAAGGCCCATTTTTAGCCATTTGTGAAAACAGCCGACAGCGTCTGATCCAGAAATGCTCAGGTCAATAGGAAACCTTAGCAATTTCAGTGGGTTTGGATCAGGCCAGTGGTAAACTTAAAGGACTAATCTACATTTACAGTTAGCAGATTTATGAGTGCAAATACTTATCAAAACATTTAAATGAACGGCTGTGCATAACCATAAATTAGCACTTACATTCAACACACATACACACACATTTATTTCCTTATTCTGACTGAAAATCTGTCCCTTGGGTCTACGAAGCAGAACATGAACTTAAGAGTATTCATTTTTGCCCTGAAGTATTAACCAACTCTCAGAGCACTATGAGTTGCTCTGCTTAGGAGGAGATACTGATGATGAGGTAAAGCAACTTTCATGTGAATCTTCTAATTTCCAGAAGTCCTATTTTCCAGAGCATAGGAGGAATCAAAATGGCAGGTGTGTAGTTTCTAGCTCATGCTTCAAGTTTCACAGAAGCATCAGGTAGGAAAAATCTCACATGGCTTTTTCTCAAAATACTATGCTCTTTTACTGTTGCCTCTGGAAAAGGATCAGGACCTCTGATTCTTTCATTGTCTGGACACAAAAGGCTTCAAAAAAATTGACCACAGAAAGACTTCACCTGCACATGCCTCATCTGGTTGTCTGTTGATTTAGTGACATGCACTAACTTCCTGAGCAAAAAAGTAAAATAAAGAAGCTCAACCGTTTCTAAGACCTTAAGTGAAGAGCATCAGAGTACTTTGCAATTTCACGTAGGGTCAACTCAACCCTTAGCAACTTCTCCAGGTACTGGTCTTAATACTGCCCCAATCTGTCAGCACTAGCATTTGCATGCATTAAAACTGAAGTCATCAGACACAGGCAGGCTAACACAATGGTTGCCATTCTGCCTTTTTCACTCTGAAAATGCTAGTCCTGGCATGGTGCACCATTGATGTGGTTTTCCAGGCTCCTGCAAGCTGTGTCATTGTACTGAAGCAATCACTTGTGCCTTTGCCTAAAAACAAGAACAATCAGAGCTGGAAAGTCTTTTTTTTAGCAATTATGCTGGTCTCCTTCACACATCCACATCAACTGACACCCAACCTCCATCCAAAAAAACCTCCTCAATTCTGAGAGCAAACTTCAGCCTACTCTTCCTCATATATGCGACAACAACAGTTACCTTGACCCACTGCTATTCCTTCTCAAGGATATCTACTTTTGTTTTTTGTAAGAAGCATTCAGCTAGAAATAAGAATCTTCTCCTATCTCAGATGTATGAGATTTTAAAAGCTGTAATTCCCCAGAGATATTGGCTCTCACAGCAGAATCCAATCACTTCCTATTTTGCTTTTGCTCAAAAGCTACTTCAGTACATAGATGGTACGAAGGTCTCTGCCCTTGGATAAGGACCTGTTGACTAAACAACACTACCTGCTTGTGCCTGCTTGTAACATCTTATTTTCTTCTGCCCCTCTTATTGAAAGGCAGTCTCCTCAGACTGAATATGTAGGACCAGACACCAGTGATGCTTTCTTTTGTCCAGCTTTGTCTTTACGACATTTTGGGTTTTTTTTTTTTACCTATTTTTTCACTGTTCCACCATTTAAGTGACTTTGTCCCCTTAATTTCTGTATTACTGCCAACGTTCCAAACCAAGTATATGATGTTTGTCTCTCCTGGATAGTAGGTTCAGAAATGTTATTAAAGAAGTGCACATCCATTAGCCTATTTACTCCTCTCTAGCACCGGTATTCTCTGTTCTTCATTAAAGGACAAATTTTAGAGCCATGTTTAAACACAGATTTACTGGGGACTGTGAAATGATTTTAATCCTTTCACCTCATTGGTACCAGAGAGCGTGACGTATACTCTAACATCACATGATGTAATTCCGGCAGCACAACAGCCGCTTACAGCCAGACCGGGTGGGTTTGTCCTGAATATCTTTGGCTCTCTTTCAGTGATATTGACTGCAAATCCAACTGAGCATTTACAAATCAGTCAATTCCTGCTTTATCTTAAAAGTCCTCATGGGTATCTGGCTATGCCAGAATTGCAAATCTTTTGATCTCTTTCTGCCAACACTGATGCTGACTCTGACCCCTGTCTCAATATCTACCAACAATTCCGATTCTTTTTTAGGACAAGTTTTGCAGCAGCAACATAAGGATGCTCAAGTTGGCTATCAGCAATCCCTCAGCCTCGTCATCTTCCCAGCCATTTGTTTAAAGTGTGGTACTGTATGGAGCCTAATGAGCCTCCCAGGGAGTTCACCCTTCCAAGACAATTGGCTCATACTTGAGTTTATTGCGCTGCGACAATCTGAGCACAACCCACTGGGTTTTTCTAGCTTACAAAAGGAGTAGAGAGTCTTGTAAGTGTCTAATCCTACCAAATCCACTGGCAAGTATAAGTCCATATCCCCAGTGCTGGCTATCATATGTGATCCTCCTGTTTGTTTCTTATGGTGGTAACTCAAGTACTTAAATGCCAGCACATATCTGTAAGCAAGTTCCAAGCTGATCAAAGCTTTCCAGGACATCCCCTTTCTTGGAACACATTCTTGTTTACAGCACCTCAATTGCTAGTCATCTTATTTCCTTACTTCCTAATTTGGCTGAGTATTTTGCATTTGTGTCTCAGAACTGATGCATTCTTCACTTACAAACCATTTCTAGGAAGTAACGAGGTGTTGCCCTAAGTTCTTTTTCTGCTCACTATCTTGTTTCAACCCCTTTCTGAAATCTCCAGGTTTGGCTTTGAATCCATTTAAAAATTGTTAAGTTTGCCATGGAGACCTGTGAGCTGCTTATCTGTATCCTTTTAGTACAACGGGAATGCTAATGTGCAGTTTGGAAACTGGACCTTACTCCTGACACCAGGTAGGTTTTTTGCTGTGTGTGACTAGCTAAGGTTCACACCAGAAAGTTGTTACAAAGAAAAAAACAATGATAAGATCAGGGAGCACTGATACAATCCTCCTTCTACAGAAAGCACAGTAGTAACAATAAACCTCTTCCCTAAACACAGGAGAAATCAAACGGTGGGAGACAGAGAACGCTCTGTGCTTCTTCCACCCAGCCTGCAGCCCACAGGGTGGCATGAGCAGAGCTTCTGCACCCTCTCTTCTTGCTGCTTTCACCCTTAGATGCTGGATGGACAGTGCTGATTTTATAAGTTGTTGTCTTCCCAAGTGCTTGAGCATTTTTTCCTTCCCTGATGCTGCTGCCACAGTACAGCAACTTGTGGAGCTATGCTGGAAATTAGATCAGGCAGCTGGGCTAGGTTAAAAACAACCCTTCTAAAAATCTGTTTTTAAAAAATATTGAATTACTTCTCACATCTGTTTCACAAAAAGTAATGCTGGCATAACTGAGGGGCCAGAAAACATCAGGGCAAGGGTGGGACTGAGTGGCCACAGCAGAGTACACCTAAGCCAATACTGTTGTAGAGACCTTCACAGCATTGGACCGTAGCCTCTGCTCCACTCACTCTCCTGCTGCTTCTCCCCTGGATCGGCAACAGCAGCTAGTAAATCCCTTTTGACTCTGTCCTTTATGAGACTTTTTTTGGATAGAGATACATATCTCGGGGGACAATGCTCTCAATTTTTCCAGCTACCTAGTTATGGCAAGGGAGCTTAATAACGTCTTAAGGACCTGAAGTAACAGATAATACAACCCATGAGTAACCCAAATCATAGTATTACCATACAGGCTTAAATTTTGGGAATGTCTTTCATGTTTAGAGCTCTGCTAGTTAAAGGCTCTGAGATGTTCTTGTTTCTCCTTCAAAACTTTCATATTTAGTAGAAAGCATTCTTCTCAAAGGAAGCTAGACAGTTCCTTCCCTATTTAAATTTCACATGAAACACTTTATTTCAGTCACTCAGTGAATTTGCCTTGGGCAACTGAATCACAGCTGACAGCAAATTAATGACTATGATGGTGTGATTAGTAGAGATTACAGGCAACTGAGAACCTGCCCAAGCATTTGCCGTTGTCACAATGCTTATGCCAGCTATCATTAGGGATTAATAATGGTCATAAAGAGGACTTGATTCCACCAGGTAGACTCTTTAAAAACTGTTAGTATTTTACTATGTCACTGATATTCTGATTAAATGGTGAAAATTATATTTATCTATCTAGCCATTTTTTTTAATATTCTTTCTAGATGCTTACATTACTAATTTATTTAAATATTACTAGAAAAATAGTTTCTATTCATTTAAGGAAGAAGTACCATAAACAAACACACTTGACAGAGAAATTTAGTATTATATTACACATGGGGAGTCAAAACAGCACTTAAGGTCTGAGACTCTTGTGCTGTGAGATATCACATCAAAACCCAACTGGGAAGAAATAATGATTTCACTAATCCCTAGCAATGATTTTTTGAAGAGTTCAAATAAAAGTTTGCTTGTTCTGATTGAGATTCACTAAGTAGATGTTATTTGATTTTTCTGCTTCCTGGGGGAAGAACTTCAGATTCCCCAGGCTGCTAGAAGAAAAGAACAACGGGCTGAACTTGCAATAGAGCATCTTAGCTACTAAAGACACGATAAAAGTGAACACACTGCATATTTGCCAAAGCTTTTGCCAGTCATTTCATTTCCAAATGTCAACCAGTTATATGAAACCTTTAAAAAGGTTTCTTAAGGTAGAGCAAACAGAAGGATAGGATATTTTTAACTTATATCAAAGATATTTAATTATTTATAATCACTCTTATTTAAAATATGGTAACTTGAACTTATGTAAAGACTCAGCACTGTTTAATAATAAAAAGAACCATCTGGTTCTTATGCCTGTCCCTACAAATATTTTGTTACTGGATGATAGTGGAAAACATTCCTGGCCGACAGGAAGACTACTGAGATATTGAAATGAAAATCTAATGAAGAGCAACATCACCAATCACATGTTATCATTTTCGGAAGCCTCGCATAATGATTTTCCAGTGACTCAGAAACACATCCACTCTTGTCACTGGAGAGCACAATGCATTAGCAGCAAAGGGAGATTTGTGGTACAGAGCACAATTTCTTATAATTACAATACTTACAATGTCAAATATCAAAGAACAAGTAATAGAAATTATATTAATTTTCAAAGTTGTAGCCTGATCTTAGAAACACACAAGTACACACCCAAGTATGTGGAAGACTGATCCCTAAGGCATGAGATACAAGGCCAATTAATTCTTAAAATTAGGGGGGAAAAAAGCAATTAAGCTTCCAGTTATTGTTTTCAATTTTGGAAAGGCTTGCTTTAAAGTGTTAAAACTGCAAAAGCAAAGCATCTGAGTTACAGTCTCCACTGCACAAAGAGGGAATATGTTTAATAAGCCTCCTGGACTTGTGTGTAGCCACCCACTGTAGAATTCTGCTTCCACATTTCACATGTGTAGCCTAACCCCAGTAAAGCCTGTGACATTACACAGGTATAAAATAAAATAGTCTTTGGTGCCGATTTTTTAAGAAGTATTCCCACTCTTGTTTTTCTCAGAGGAGCCTACTATCAGCTGTGCAAATACCATATCTGTAATAACAGAAAGAGAGGCTGCAGTGCGCCAGTGATCTTACCTCATACTCAAAGTCCTCTGCTCTATCTGCATCAGCAGGCAGGCTGGAAAGATACTCATTACCTTCATAAAATTCATGCTCCACTGGGTGAAGAGAATGGCAGCTGTGTGGAACAAAGCAGTACAACAACAGTAGATGAGACAATAGTTTTTTTAAATCAAAAAGTGATAAAAACCCCCCACTTCTCTCTAGTTCTCTCATCTCTGGAATGCTACTCTGAATGGCCTGACAGCCTGAAAGCAACTGTACCAAGAAGTAGCATGGGCTGTTTTCTTTTCAAAAGCTCATACTCCAGCTAAGTTAATTTTGCTGGGTTCATCTTTTGTCAGATTTACACAGGGTGATTTCTTAAAAGGATCTGTTTTGGGCCAAACTGCTTAATTGTGACAATTTGGGATTCCTTATGCTCATAAGGGTACCTAACTCCAGATTCACGAGCTGCGTCATGGCCAGGGGCAACCCACTAATTATCTGGTTATAAAGTCTTGAATGTCCACAATCTACACACCAGGCTCAAATTGTTCAAGAACTCACATAAAAGAACTTGCATTATCCTCTTCTCTTAAAGTGATAACAGGGTGGTAAAGTGCATTTGAGTAACTGCACACTTAAAGATGTCAGTAAACTGCACTCTTAAATGGGCTTGGAGCACAAAGAATGAGGTCTTTATAATGTGCACTTAGGTACAGCCTTAGACCCAAGGCTAGACCCAAATCACGCAGCATCCAGTGTGGATCTACCTCAGCAGAGGTAGGAAACTTTTCCCCATGCTGACAGCATGGGAACTTCACAGTAGCACACAGTTCAGTAATATCCAGTAACAACTCAAAAATATACACATATCATGTTCCTAGCTGTGCAGCAGTAGTAATATCCAGTAACAACTCAAAAATATAGACATATCATGTTCCTAGCTGTGCAGCAAAGTGTTAGGCTCAATCCAGCATTTGGCTGGCAAGTTCTCTCTGAGGTAACACTCTACCCAGCTTGCCTAGAACTTCTAAAAGTGGAGCTACGTCAAAGTCAAAAGTGGTAGGTTCTCCATTAGCATCAATTCTGCAGAGATGCACGGCATGCCAGGAAGTCATGGAAAAGCTCTAGGGCTATCATAGTTTTGCTGGGTAGACAGAGGGCAAGGGTCATCACTAGATGATGTTACTCATGAGGTGGAGTCCAAAGAGGAAGAAGCCTACACCCTATTTTTGTATAAGCACCACCTGCTGGTGTTTGCATTCAATTCAGTTTCAAAGCATTCAACTGAGGGATGACTTATGCATATCATTTGCCATATGACAAGTGAAATTGTACTTTTGATCTCTGTATTTTTGGAATTGTTTTGCTTTGGATAAGGGGACCTTTAAATTAAATAATTTGTTTCCTTGACTTTTTGTAAGAAATTTGGAAGAAGAGAAAGCAACAAGACAGCTCTTTCGAGGTTTGAAGAAGCCTTTTTGGTACTTTAGAACACAGAAGTGTTTTTCTTTTTGACTAGAGCTTAGTTTTGGATGAACAAACACACGGACACAAAGTAAACATGGCCAAGATTCCATCCTGTAGCTCAAATCCACGAGCAGAGTTTAGGAAAACAGTTACTGAAGCCTGAGTGGGACAGTGGTTATCAACAACATTTATAATTTATTTAAAGTGGTCCTGAGACTTTTTCAAGAGAAGGCTACACCCCTACCACTGCAATGCCTCAATCCCACAGGTAAACAGCAGGAGAAGATAAACCATACCTGTCTGAAAGTAGAAAAGGGCAGATATCAGGAACTGGCGGTGTGGAAGGCCTTAGTTTGGCCAGAGCCATAATGTGCTCGAAAGTGATGTCAGTCTGAGTGCTGGCATCCACAAGCCGAACATCCTGAGAGCTACCATGAGCTTTGCTAATTGGGGCTCGTCGTAAAACCTGAACTACAATTGGCTCCTTGGCGTTGCGAAAAGCTTCCACTGCCTCTTCGTGAGTGGCCTTGGAGAGGTCCTTCCCATTGACCTAGAGAAAAACAGAAAAATATACCAAAGGTCACTCACAAGAGAAAAGGCAGCATAAAAATACGGGTGCAAAATATAGGGGGATGAATTATTTGTGTAGTACATCAAGCCATGTGCTGACATCGACTGGACCGTGTTTTGGCATTCATGCAAGAGGGAAGATAAAGCTGGGAGGATAAATAAATTCTTTAACCTTTGCTAGAAATCAGAAATGGTTTAAACTCTTCCATAACTGTCCCAATGGAATCTGAACACAGCAAAGAAACCACAGTATTTACAAAGGACATTTAAAATTATTTCTCTCATGTTATTTTATTCACCTCATAAAATACAAATAAAAAAGGAGGGGTGCCTTTAATTTTCAATTTCAGCATTTTCTGTGGCATGCAACTGTTTTAAAGGATTTCTGGCACAGCATTGTTATTAATGCAGATGTCAATAAACATGTCTCTGATGTCTAAAAAGAAACAAGGCCAATTTTCAATGTTTTGTCACTTATCTGCTATGGCCATTATACAATCATTAAGACCAAAGATAGGAGGATTTGACTAACACAGTCAGCTGCTGCTCTTTTAAGGAAAGAGAAATCTAAATCAAACAAACTGAAGAAATAATTTGCTACAAACAGACGAATAATAAACCAGAGAAAATTACACTGCAAATGCAGCATAGCTTGGCAAAACTAAAAGACTGTAGCAAGGTTTCCCTCTGCTACAGGCAAAGCAGCAAATTCCTCCCAGTCTAGATGAGGCCTTAGGGTATTAAAAAAGGTAACTGCAAGGCTGGGTGACACTAAATTCATACGAATTCAGGTGTTTAGGGAAAAATCCCCAAGTATCAGCCCACTACAAAATGTGAGGGCTAATTTGTCAACAGCAGTCAGTAGCTAAGCCCTTGGACACAGGGGCTGTGCAACATCCTTAGACAGAAAATACCATTCTGCTGTTTCCAGAGCAATAGGACTGCTGTTGACTGCTGCACAGGACCTAACTGTTGTGAGCTACTGTGGAGATGAGATGATCCTGTGTAAGAAAGGTAGGGTTCCTGGAGTAGAAAGGTAGGGTTTTCTAGTAAGAAAAATCTGAAGGGTATCAAAAGCTGATTAAAATTTACATCCCTGGGAAAATCTCTACACTGGCAGCAAATCAGAAATAGGATTCTACTGCAAGTTCATGCCCAAATTAACTTAGTTGTATCGATAATGAAGTCATAAAACTTCTGCTTAATGAACTGAGACTAAACCCTCCCCATAAATGGGACGGACCCCATAACTGACTTTTCCCCAATGCCTGCCTATACTGGTTGAAACCAAAATTTCTTTGCCACATCACTCTTTCATTCAAGAAGTTCTTGGAACTTTCTTGTCAAAAAGGGAAAACACGTGAACAAGAACGCCAGCAAACTCAAAAGAGCCATTCAGCAGCTATGATACTGTTGACCATTAATTACACATATGTATCAACTCAATACATTTCCAGAGTACGTGCTTGAGTACAAGGTAGAACCAGCTTTCCTCTGATACAACTTCCAAAGAAGCAGCGCTTTCACGGCCACGTTACTCATAAGGACGTGCAAAATAACCACACTGTATTTGTAGTCACCAATGCAAAGGTCAATTGATCTTTCTAGCTAGCCCTGATGCTGTATGTGGTGATGAGAAGGCTAGAAATTATCTGATCAGATTTCTATACATAAAAAAGGTCAAAACTCCCTGTGCTGAATGCCTGGGATCCCCAGAATACCATACCACTGCAGCCTAGACTGTGATCAAGTAGTATGAACAGCAGCTAGCTTCATCACCTAAGTTTAATGAATATGTATGGTTTCTCTGATGACTGAAGCCAAAAATGTTAAGATTTTACATTAAGATTTTATCATTTAAATTATCGTCCATCAAATTATAACCTTGGGTTACGTTAATCTAAGTTACATGGAAAAATATCAGTGGTATATAAGAGGAAGGGCCAGAACAGTCAAAGAACAAGTTACGTTATAAGAAAATAAAAGAAATTTCCCCAAGGAGTGAGTTTCTGCAAACCGTCTCCAATAGCACAAGTTATGCTGCCAGGGTATTCAGACTCAGCCCCACCTAATAGAGACAATTAGAGATAAAGCTTCAAGCCTGGGTCTTCTAGTCACTCTGCAGTTCCAGCCTCTGCTTCATTCTTGCTTCTAACTCAGATCAAATCAAGGACACAATTTTCCACAGATTCTGCAGTTTTTGTAACAAGGGCGTCCTATAGGCCCTCTGAGGAACTCTCATTCCTAAGGCCCTAGGAATAGAAAAATTACTTTCCTGCCTCCTCAAACCCTTTTAATACTTTTTAAGTTTTGGATAACTATATGGTGTTTCTCCTAAAAGCAAATGCTTGGGAATAAATACCACATAGCACTGTATCAATTTCTTCCCCTATTCAAGTAAAAAACACACAATCCTTCTGTATCCCAGCTGAACCACATGGTTTTTGGCACAAGCTGACCATTTTATCACAGATCTGCATCAGCAAAGCAAAAAGATATTTGGATAGCATACAAAATATATTATTAGATTTTTTTGGAAAACCAGCAGCTCTGTTTATTCACATCAGTCAATACTTATCACTTATTCTGAGGCAATAGACATAAATTCACAACAATGCCATTTACATGCAAATTTTATTTCTAAAGAATAATAATATTTTAAAATCACGAGTGTGAAAAATCACAGAAGATACACATTTTAATTTATCCTGGGAACCTATGACTGACTTCTATTTTCATTTAAACGCCTATTTAATTTAAAGACTTCAGAAACATTCCATCCTTTATGCTGGTTTCTTATGAAATACAAGCACTTCGGACTTTGTTTAAATTGTCACTTGAAGTTCATCAACACACTTTGTCGATCTGCATAAAGGTCACCTAATTTATGAATGCCGCCTTTCTCAGAAGAAAATCTATAGCTGAATTACTCTATGCTGGCAGCTGTCCTGCCCACTTGGGGCTAGGAAGAGAGAATTTATTTTAAAACCTAAAGCCAATACTACAGATGGGGTTGGAAGCTCTCTTCACGTAGCTTCTTTAAGGGTTTTCTGCCTCCTGCGTTATCCGACAACTTAACACTCACATATAGTTACCCTGGGAGCCGTAGACAGCTGAGCACTTATTTACAGCAAGCCACTTACAGGTTCTTGGTGGATGATTAAATAAATTCCTTGCCTCGGAAAGGTTACTTTCAGTGGAATCCAGGGTACTATTTTAAGTGGATAGAAAAATCAGTCACTTTTAACAGTCAACACAAAGACATTGGAATACATTTGTTGTAGCAGATGGGCTAATTAATCCACAAGCAAGTTGTGAATGTTAAGTAAAGAATATATCTTTTCTCATGTAAACCATCCTCCTGCCCTGTTTGATTAAGCTTCTGTTTAATGAACACTCTCCCCCTCGTTTTGGACACACTGCAAAGTCTGGGCCACTTGTCAACATCTCCCCCAGAGTGACTGGTGGCCACTGTCTGGATCCTGGCCATCCCCTTTGGATTCTTGCTCTAAATCCAGCCACATACAAAACTTCATTAGCGTCAGAAAATAAACAAGCAAACGGGCTTTGTCTTTCATGCGCAAATCAACTGATATTGGCCAACTGCCACTTATAATGCCAGCACCGCTGTACACAGGCTTATTCCCACTCACACAGAGGTGGACAACTGAGAAGGAAGGAGGAACAGGACTAAATAACAAAGCAGTGACTATAAAAAAATGTAGGCAAATGGTTGTTAGATTACCCTTGTGCTTTGAGTTCTCAAAAAAAAGAAAAATCAGTCCTTCGAAGAAGACTGCTTCCAGGATTTAAGTGCCTGTGACTGAGAAATGAAATAGCCTTGTCTTCTAACACTTTTCTGTGGTTGATAATTTCTTTTAACACTGGCCAGAACTTTTGAATCAAGAAGGCCAGAAATGTTGATATGTTTCCTGTAGTCTTTACTTCCCCCATATTAAGAGAAAAAAGAAAAAGGGAAAAAGGGAAAAAGCGGAAAAAAGGGAAAAGGGAAAAAAGGGAAAAAAAGAAAAAAAGATGTGTAGTCATGTGAATGCAACCATCACAGAAGGTGCTCACATTAGCAGCTCGTGAGATAACCTCCTATCCTCAGCAAATACGTGGCATATGCAAGTTAAAATTTAAGATCAGCTCTGCTGAAGCAAAATCCTTGGAGACCCTCCGTTTAATCAGTAAGGGCAAAGGGAAGAATAACCGGAGCGCTCTGCTAGAGCAGAGATGTCCAGACACAAGGGTTTCCCAGCGAAACGACAGAGATGCTGTCTGACGTGATGATGGAGTTCACACAAGGCTCACTGTCCTAGGAGATTTCAACGCCCATGCAGAAGATGCCTCTGACCTGACAGGTGCTAAATCTGCTCTCATCACAGCAGTCTCTTCACCCCCAATTCCTTGTCCTAAATACATCCAGGCTACCACACCCTGGGTGCATCCTTGGATGGCAAACTGGCAAAAAGGATCAAACATTGTCCCTTAGTTTGACCAGTCCTTCTTTAGGACAGAAATTTGAGCCCTAATTACAAGCCACAGAAAAAGAACAAAAACATATCACCTTCCTCCCAGACTTAGAGCTTTCGGCACATACAACCTCTAGAAAACTTCCAGGGGTGAGGGTCACCAGCTGTGAGGCTCCCCGGGCAGGACAGGGGTGCACAAGGACATGGGAGCTACCAGTGACATGCGTCCTGGAGAGGACACTGCAATTTTCTGCTAACGCAAATGTGATAGCTCACCTACAGAAAGGGCATTCGACACGCTGACCTTTTAGGTTACAGTTCAGTACTAAGCTGCATTTCTTGAGCAAGTTAATCTGAAAGGTAGCAAATTCAGTTACTATCCAATACCACTATCTCAGTCAGGGTTCATGCAAGTTCAGTACAGGGACAACTTTTATTATTAAATAATGGTTAATGCCATTTCCTCTTCCTTAGCCAGATGAGTTAAGCGATGCTTGTTCCCATTTGATCCTTTGTTGCCCTGACCACCAAATCCTGTCACGCCTCCTAAAAGCTACACAAGCTGCTGAACACGCGGGCTCCGGCTGCTTCCCTCAGGCTGAACCACAGGCCTGTAACAAGAACTACACCTACACTACCTGTAGAGCTGAGGTTTGTCCTGTTTGTCAGTTTGTGTAGCTGGTTCAACAATCCTGAACAGACCCAGGCAAAGCCCAGTACTGCAGCCTTCTGTGCATTTTCCTGTATATAACCAGCAGCACTTCCATTTCCCAGTATTTAGCAGAAATCTACTGTGGCTGAAAAGCCTATGGCTAAGCCTTAACCTAAGCAAGACAAAATACATGCTGCAAAAAGTGGGAAAACATAGAAATATACCTATTTCCACTCTGTAAAGCTTCCTTCCAGTGGGAGACAACCCAGTGACTTCTCGCAATTTTGATTATCTAAACAGCAGCTGTCAGAAAAAAGCACCCTTCTTTTCAACTGACCTCAAGACGATGCTTCATTTTGTCAGAGTTGTCCACTGCGATCAGTGCATCTGTGGGCAAGCCTGACAGCTGCAACTCCTCTCTATGAAGGACATGACACATCCCCAAAAGACCCCAGCAAAGAGCTGGACACTGCCTGGAACTATTGTCTAATGAGCTAACCCAGGGAATTCAAAAGACACTTAAACTGGATTG
Organism: Fulmarus glacialis; assembly: GCF_000690835.1. NCBI lineage: Eukaryota > Metazoa > Chordata > Aves > Procellariiformes > Procellariidae > Fulmarus > Fulmarus glacialis. The sequence goes on along the minus strand of NW_009233573.1, from coordinate 5,868 downwards.
GAAAAAGTGCCCCAGGTAGATGGACAGGGAACGGAGAAATAGTTCTCATCACAACTGCAGTAAAGTACAGCAAACTATTGAGCAAGGTAACTAATACAGAAGTGCTTGTGCAACTTTGATTCTCCAACAAATACAAACTCTAGCTTAATATCTTTTTCTACATGATTTTGCCTTCTCTATCCAGTCATCTCTAACTAAAACAAAACCGCTACTACAAGAAGTGTCTTCCAAAACTTTGTGTGCAGAATCATGCTCCATGTTTTGAAAGAAAAGTCAAGTCCATTGTAAGCAAAGAAATCACTGAAGATGCCCCCCTCCCCCACCTTTAGGAGGAGGTTTGAGGTTTTAAATCCCAAATTTATTGACTGCCTAATTGCATTTAAGGTATTGAGTATAGGAAAAGGATGGTGGTTTAGATGCATGCCTATACCCTGCTTCCAGCTGGCTGGGTTAGGCACAACCATCACTCACCACAAATGCCTCTGAGCATTTCAATTTCCTCTAACAGTGTATGGAAAAGTCCGCCCTGGGAGTCACCTGACATTTCCATGCCTAAAGTCGCTTTACAATCTGGGCCCTCACCTTGAGGCATATTTCAGACTCGGATGCTACAATTCACACCTCCAGGATAACTATCCCCACTCCAACAAGTTTAAAAGCACTACTGAGTTAGCAGTTTTAATCTGTGGCTAAAATGCGACCTGAATTCCTGCACTTCGTAACATGAGGCTTGGCAGTCTGTAACTGGAGAATACCCCCTCCACCTCCTCACTGTGTGTTAGAGCAATGCAGATCTCACAAAGATCCTTTCAAGTCCTTTAGTGCTGATATTCAACAACATCAGAACAGCTCAGAAAGCTCAGCTCGGAAAGCTCAGCTCAGAAAGCACAGCAACAGCTCAGAAAAGGTTCACCTGAGTTTTGAAAAAGATAATGTACTATTATCTGCAATTCTCTGGGTTTGTGAGTGAAATGAAAACATCAAATTAAATTTAAGAATCGCTGCATTAGTTTCATAGTGAGCTGCGCGGAGACAAGTGCTGATAGACATGCATTTGTGAGCAGCCGCTGTTCTCCTTTTCTGACTCTCCCAATTTGTCCGGCAGACATGTAACTAGTTGCTGTGGCCATCTTTCTTGCATCCTCTTCCAGCTGGTATTCCAAGTCTCATTGTCCTCTCCCTTGCTTTGCCACCTCTGGTCTCTCTCTTCTCTCCTCTCTCTTAAGCTGTTTGCTCTTCCCACTCTGCCTTTTTCTTTCAGTGTGGACCCTTCTTTGCTCCCCGGGCGTCTCCTTTATCCCATGCCTCCCGATTCCAGCGCCCTCCATCTTTCCTTTCCCGAACCCTTCTCCACGAAGACCTCCCACTGCCCTCTCACTGAACCTGTCCCCCTCCCGCGGGGTGGGAACGCTGGCACTTGTCACCCTCCCACTGCGACAGCTGGACATTCTGAACACTTACTCGTGAGGTCTGCCTTCGCCAGCACCTCCCGGTACCAACACGAATAACCCAGATGGTGATGTAACAAGGCTGGAGTGTATTTACTATGTAAATTGCTTTTAATATTGACAAACAGCTTTTCTGATGATATTAGGACTCTGCCTGAGGGCAATAAAGACTAAACTAGCTGTGGCATGCATAAAATATGTTGAGTTACTTCTTGATATAATTAGACCATCATTTATTACATTAATCATTGCAAACTTTCTATTTGTGGATAGGACATTATATAAATCTCTCACGAGATCTGCCACATACAGCAACCCTTTGATGGTGGGGAAAAATACAATTAAAGGCCAGTGTGTGAGCTCAGAACAAATAATTTTTATCTCTAAGCCCCTGCACTGATTGGTGTATTCTCCTGTGAACTTCACGGTGTCTTTGCTCTACCACAAGCTCACTCTCCAATTTCTTTTCCAGGGTATGTATTTTTCTCAGGGAAAAGGCACTTCAAAAGACAGTTGCCATTAAAGTTTTAGGAGATCAAATTAACGACACTCTTTAATCATCTGTAATTCCCAAAGAATAATGGAAGGTCTCAATGGCAGATTTCAGGACTTTCTAAATAACGTGTAGTCACTTTTCTCCTTTTCAGGGAATCGTATTCTACATTTCACTAACAAAAAAAGTCTCTCTTTCACCTCTAAAAAAACCCCAGCCTTCCATGAACTCAGCCACGGCTGGCATCGCCACATGAATGTTACACTTATCACTGTCATAACAATTCATCCACGTACAGACGCCTGAAACTCCTGGTCTCCTCCGAACCGAGTAGTTTAAAAAGATAGATGGCTGCCTTCTGGCTAATTGTGGGAGCTCCTTCATTACTATAAAAAGACTTTTTATATCTCAAGTGACTTTATAAGCAGTGAATAATGAGACTTAAAGTCTTTGGAAAAGAGTCCACTGATCAAATGCTAGGATAACTTATGGGCACGGTGACCTTTTCCTCAGTAAGATACTCCAAACTGCTGCTGTTGGCACATTATTAAAATTCCCAATTCAAGGCGTGCAGTTAAGCACAAGGCAGATTTTATTTTTTATTTTTAAATCTAATTTAAGGTAGCACAGCAAGAGCTAGAGCTCTCCCAGGGCTGAGGACTAACTCCCGCTCTCTCCAGCTGTGCAGGAGCAGGACAGAGGGCAGCAGCAGGACAGGCAGCTGGCCGGGTCGCACCGCCCTGCTCCCGACTGCGGTGCCAGCACCGGGAGCCTGCTTCCCCATGCACAACAATCCTCGCCCCAGCAAGGGAGCACGTTTCTGCCAGCACATCCACCAGCAAGCACCAGTGCACTGGGCTGGCTCTTAAAAGCTGCAGAGAAGAGCAGCCGCCAGCTTGTGGCCTCCAGCCTCTCTGGTAAGTAGAGTTTTGCCTTGGCCAAGAGGGTGCTCCACGTGCCAGTGTTTCACTGTGATGTTGAACCCACTGTGATGCTGAGCCCTGGTAAGTAGAGTTTTGCCTTGGCCAAGAGGGTGCTCTACGTGCCAGTGTTTCACTGTGATGTTGAACCAACATCAAAGTGCTGAGCCTGGTCCCATCCCTGACTGAAACCCTGGCTAGTCCTGGGTGCTGCCACACATCTAACCCAACCCGATGTCCTGCTGGGGTGCCGACCACGTGAAATGCCAAGGTTAGAGCGCTTCCCAGCATCTTTTGCTTTTGCAAAATCTGTGCTTGCTTTTCTTTAATGAATGTACAACAGACTTGCCCTACTTTAACGTGCATTTCTCACTGTGTATCTGTTTTAATTGTCATCTTGAAGGAATAGAAAAGGCTCCTCCTCTCTTGAAATAAAACTTATTTTTCCATTCTTTTCTCATGCTGCCTCGACACTAATTTGACACTGTTGTTCTCCATTGATTTTTACGGCTTTACTCCAGAAGAAGCACATTGGCAATTTTTTGGGGGCATAATAGTACTTGCAAAAATTCCTTCCAACTTTTTACAGGACTAAACATTTTAAAAATACATTTCATGAGCTCACACATATTTACAGTAGCTCAGCCATGCGGGCTGACACAGCAATAGATTACAATGAAGTTTAACTTCACCCTGCCTCTGGAACACAGCATATGGCAACTTCCTTGATCTCTTTTTCAAAGAAGAAGAAAATGTGAATTCAGAGGAACCACTCGTTTGATAAAATGAAGCAAGCGATGGGGCCTTACCTGCCATTCAAAAGTCCATCGGATGCTTTTGCACCAGAAAGTCCCCAGTAGCTCTTAGGAAAGCTTAGCAACAATTTTTATTTGAACATCAAGAGAGCAGGTAATATTAACGATAGCATGTTTGTACATGTTCAGTTACACACAATGAACACAAAAGAAACTACATGTAGATGCATAGAAAAGGGATCTTTTGAAACATATCTGTGTCTGCTTCTTCCCTTTTGCTTCCCTCTCTCCTACTTCGATCCTCCTTTAAAGACTAGTAGGATTTAGTCATGTAGGATTACTTTATTTTTCTACTGAATGATGGCTTACTGCACTGACACAGAAATATTTTATGTTGTTCGTTTCTAAAGTTTAATTGCCACATTCCTTCTTAGCAGGAAAAATGGTAAGGGATGTAAGTATTAGGACCAGCTTAATTCTATCTTATTTATACAGCACCACGTCTGCAGTAAGAGCTGCAGCTCCTTCCTGGCTGAAAATCAATTACAGCTGCTATTTCTGTCCCAGTGTTTCTATGTCTGTTCTTCCTTCTGGAGTGTCTCTCTCCTTCCTCTCTCCATATCTCTGCCCTCCCTCACCACTTCCTTCCTCTGTTTTATTCCATTTGCCTCCTTGGCTTCCCTCCCTTATCTTTTGCTCCTTTGACTTCCTTTATCTTCTTGGGTTGGGTCTCTGCAGCCACTCCTGTACGGCTTTAGTACGTAACGCCTGCATGGAGTCTACACGCGAAGCCCCTCCATACCGGCTTCAGGACAGAATGAAGTAGCTGGCTCGTTTCTTCAACGGACTCTCAAAAAATCAGCAAAGGGCAATTACCGAGGAAGTTCACGCAACGCTTATCAGTTTTTTCCCAGGCAATTCGGATGTATGGCAAGACTCTGTCAGAGCTGCTGTTCCAGCTCTCCAGGGCACGGCAAGGCTGTTAAGGACCCAATGGCTGAAAAATATGGCAGGGAGCTTACACAAGGCCGGTAGCCAAGGCTGAGCAGTCAACTGGCCACTGAATACGCCACATGAATCAGATTTGTACCATTGCCTTGCAATACGACAAATATCACTGAAATCCAAGCAGACTTTGAAGAATCTCTGTGTTAACTATTCAGAGAAAAACCCGGCCTTTGGATACATGTGGGCAGTTCTTGCTGCTTTCAGCTGCCATGCACTGACATCAGATGGTGCAGTTCAGCATACAGAGCAGAAAAGACCTTTTAACATCACGAACAGCGTAATTCTTTCTGTTCGGAGCAACGGAGTTATCCTTTAATATGTAATGAGATTATTTGACAGGCTTTTGATTATCTTATGTAAAAGCAGCATGAACAATTTAATTAAAACACTGAAAAAAATACTGCAATCCACACTTTATACCTCCTATACTTATGTATTTAGAAAAAATGCCTAGGTGCAAAGAGTGTGTCTTTTTGGTTATACAGTATCAAGTACCACAGAGCCCTGAAGTAAGTAGGGCATTCTAGATATTGCTGCAGTAAAAATAATGATTATAACTCTGTGCTGAGAATTTAGACAATAAATTATAAGGGGACATGAATTAAAATAGACACGCTTGAAAATAAAGTTTATGGCCTAGACAATGAAAATACTTTAACCATGGCACACTGTAGGATATCAAGACAAGGGTAATGTCATCTTTGTTTTGTCTCAGGAATGAAGTCCTTTTAAAAATACGTTTTTCTTTTTTTAATTTATATGACTTTTCATAAAAGAAAAACGTAGATACCAGTGAAAGAAGAAATAAGGCACTTTATTTTTTACATTATATATTAAAAGAGAAGCATTAGGTGCACATAAATTCCTACTGGCAATGTACAAATTATATACACAGGATTATTTTCTAAAGGGAGATATAAGTTCTATATGTGCTTATAAAAGAATGATTGAGTAACAGTTGACTATCTAGAAATGCTTTTAATAAGCTTTAAAAACAGCATAGTATTTGTAAAAACAAAGTTCCTGAACAAATGAAGTCATTCCATCAAAATCAACAACACTGAAAGGTAACACTTCTCAACTGAACTTCTTAATTAAACCTCACAGACAGATTTCAGGATGTTGTATTTGCCATCTTACCATGACTTCTGCCTTGTAATGCTTATTTACACTAACTTCTGCAACCTTCTTCAGCGGGAGGCAAGAAACTGTGGCAAAACATAAAATTTCTATGCTGGGCACAA